>NW_024506001.1:0-310 GCF_017590055.1 Onychostruthus taczanowskii | reverse complement strand
CCCCCGCGCCCCCTCCCCACATTCGGGCGCCCCCGCTCACCCGCCGCCCCCATGGCCGCCGCTCATGGCACGGGGGTCCCTGGCGGCGCCGGCCCCGGCGCTCCCCCGGCCCGGCCCCGGTTAATGTTTGATCCGAGGGGCCGCGGGGCCGGAAGGGCCCTCGGGGGGGGTTTTCCATCCGCCGCCCCCGCCGCCCCCCCAGGCCGTCGAGGAAAAGGCCGCGCCGGCCGCAGCACGTCGGCCGCTGGCCCCGGGCCACCCCCGGGACACGGCGCCGGCCAGGCGGGGGGGACACCGCGGGGACACCGCG
>NW_024506000.1:0-310 GCF_017590055.1 Onychostruthus taczanowskii | reverse complement strand
GGGGTCCCCCCCAGATTCGGGGTCCCCCCCAGGTCGGGGTGCCCTCACCCTGCCCACAGGAACTCCTCGTCCACGATGCTCTTGAGGGTGACGCAGACGCGTGGCGGAAGCTTCCGGAACAGGCGGGGGGAGAGCTGCCCGCTGAGCTGGGGGGCACGGGATGGGGGGGGTGTCAGGGACCCCCCAAAATCCCCACCAAATCGAGGGGAGCTGCCCCCCGAGATGAGGGCTCCCCACAGCCCCTCAGCCCTCAGAGACCCCCAGCTCCTCAGAAACCCCCCCCGAATTACAGCTCACCCCCAAACCCCTC
>NW_024505999.1:0-310 GCF_017590055.1 Onychostruthus taczanowskii | reverse complement strand
GGTGGGGGAGGGGCCCCGCGCGAACCCTGGGCCGACAGCGCCACCTGGCGGCCGCGCCCGGGCAGCGCGGGGGGCCGGGGGGGCCCCAGGGAGCGATTTGGGTTCAAAATCCCATTTTTGACACTTTCCCCCGCTCGCCTCGCGCCTTCCTTCCCCTTCTTTTCACCCTTTTCTCCCTTTTTTCACCTTTTTCTTTTTCTCCCCGTTCGCCCTTTCTCCCTGATTTCCCTTTTTTCCTTTTTTCCCTCCTTCCATTCCTCCTTTCCCCCTCTTTTCCCCTTTTTCCCCCTCTTTTTCCCCCTTTTTCCCC
>NW_024505998.1:0-310 GCF_017590055.1 Onychostruthus taczanowskii | reverse complement strand
CCTGTCCCCGCTGTCCCCGGCGCCACCACGCGTGGCTGCCACCTCCGGTGACACTCCGCGTTGTCCCCAGGCCCCGGCGACCCCTCGGGGGGCTGCGAGCAGTGTCGCAGCCCCCACGGTGGCCTCGCGGTGGCCAACGCCACCCTGGGCGCCAGTGTCACCCTGGGCTGTCCCGCGGCCGGCGCGCCCCTGGGCCGCCTGGTGACAGTGCGGTGGCACTTTCGGGGTGACCCCGCTGTCGCCGCTGTCCCCGTGTGCGCCCGGGGCCGGGGTCCCCCTCGCTGTCACCCCCCGTTCGGTGCCAGGGCCG
>NW_024505997.1:0-310 GCF_017590055.1 Onychostruthus taczanowskii | reverse complement strand
CACCACTCTCCCCACCACCCCCCTAAAATCGTCGCCCCCAATCTCCCGGTATTGATTTCCCCCGCACGCGAATCCCGAGCGCAGCGCGGCGAGCCCGGCCACCGCCGGCGGCTCTCCCGTCTCCCGCCGGTACCGGCACCGACACCGGGACCCGCACCGGTACCGGCGCTCCATGGAAGGGCAGCGGCTGCGGCCGGAGCGCCTGAAGTTTGCCCGGAGCGAGGTGCCGCGGGAGGTGGAGCTGGGGAGGGGGCGCGGGGGGGGCTCGGCCGCCTGTCAAAGTTTGAAACTCCTTCTCGCCCCCCCCCCA
>NW_024505996.1:0-310 GCF_017590055.1 Onychostruthus taczanowskii | reverse complement strand
CGGGGGTCCCGGGGTGACTCTGAGTGACACCAGGTGGCACCGAGGTGGCACTGAGGTGACCCTGCTGTCCCCAGGTTCCGCGTTAACCTGGCGCTCAGCCCCAGTGACGACTCTGACCTGGCCCTGCACCTGAACCCGCGATTTGGGGCGGGGGTCGCGGTGCTCAACAGCCGCAGGGGGGGGTGCTGGGGGGACGAGCAGCGCCGGGATCTGCACCCCCTGTGCCCGGGGGGACCCTTCGAGATGGTCATCAGTGTCACCCCCGAGGGCTACCGGGTACGGGGAAGGGTCTGGGGTCTTCAGGGGGGGT
>NW_024505995.1:0-310 GCF_017590055.1 Onychostruthus taczanowskii | reverse complement strand
TTAATTATTAATATTATATTATTATTTAATAATATAATTATAATTATTTAATTATATAATGTATCATTAAGCCACAAAAATTTAATTTTCTTATCATTATTATAATAAATTTATGAATATTTGTAAATAGAATAATAATATAATTTAATAATAATATAATAATAACTTAGCACTAATAATTGAATTTTAAAATAATTATACTAATGAAGATAGCAATATTTGCAAATATCCAAACTAATAAAATAATGGTTATTTTTACTTCATTATTATTATTTAATAATAGTTTTATTAATTACTAATATTATATTAT
>NW_024505994.1:0-310 GCF_017590055.1 Onychostruthus taczanowskii | reverse complement strand
CCCCTGATCCCCATTGGCCCACCCCCCCCGTGACATCACCACCTCCCCAACCTCCATTTCCCCGCCCCCCTATGACGTCACCATCTCCATCATCCCCCCATTGGCCCGTCGCCTATGACATCCCCACCTCCCTGATCCCTATTGGCTGCTTCCCTGCGACATCACAGCCGCGCCCTACGACATCACCACCACCTCTATGACATCACCGTGTCCCCGATGACATCACCACACCCTCCCTGTGACATCACGGCACTCCCCGATCCCCATTTCCCCGCCCCCCTATGACATCACCGCGCCCACTACGACACCA
>NW_024505993.1:0-310 GCF_017590055.1 Onychostruthus taczanowskii | reverse complement strand
TGTCCCCCAAAATTGGGGTCACCCTCGCTCTTCCATGGGCGCTGCGCCACCACACCCCAAAATTGGGGTGACCCCACCCCCCAAGGGGTGCCCCCGACCCCGCGGCGCCCCCCAAAATTGGGGTGACCCCCCCCCTTTCCCTTTGCCCCCCCCTTTTTGCATGGGTGCCTCAGCCTTGTGCCATAGCCCAGCCCCCCAAAATCGGGGTGACCCCCCCCCACTTTGCATGGACCCCCTCCCCCGCCGGTCCTGCTGGGGAGCGCCCCCAAAATCGGGGGGAGAACCCCCAAAATCGGGGAGAACCCCAAAA
>NW_024505992.1:14862-17241 GCF_017590055.1 Onychostruthus taczanowskii | reverse complement strand
CTAATTCCCCCCCATTTCCCCCCTTTTTTCCCCCCGCAGGAGCTGCTGTGTTACAAGTATTTTGGGTCGGATTCGGGCGATTTCGGCCACTTCCGGCCGCTGTGGTCGCGGCGCTTCCCCTCCCCCCTGCTGGCGCTGGAGCCGCTGGACCTGACGGGGGATGGGCTGCGGGAGCTGGCCGTGGTGTGCCTGGGGGGGCTGCACGTGCTGCAGGTGGGACCCCCGCCCCAAACCCCCAAAATTCCCTTCTTTAAAACCCCCCCCGGGCCCATTCCCAAAGGGTACCCCAAAAACTCCGAGTTTTCCCTCAAAAAAACTGATTTTTTAACTAAAATTCCGAGTTTTCCCTCAAAAAACCGGAGTTTTTAACTAAAATTCGGAGTTTTCCCTCAAAAAATCGGAGTTTTTCCCAAAAAAACCTGATTTTTTAACTAAAATTTGGAGGTTTTCCCAAAAAAACCTGATTTTTTAACTAAAATTTGGAGTTTTCCCTCAAAAAATCGGAGTTTTCCCCAAAAAAAACTGATTTTCTACCTAAAATTTGGAGTTTTTCCCCAAAAATTCTGATGTTTTCCCCTAAATTTTGGATTTTTTCCTGAAAAAATCTGAGTTTTTCCCTAAAATTTGGAGTTTTTCCTGAAAAAATCGGAGTTTTTCCAAAAAAAACCTGATTTTTTAACTAAAATTCGGAGTTTTTCCCAAAAAAAACTGATTTTTAAACTAAAATTTGGAGGTTTTCCCAAAAATTTTGGAGTTTTTAATGAAAAAATCGGAGTTTTTCCTGAAAAAATCGGAGTTTTTCCCAAAAAAAACTGATTTTTAAACTAAAATTTGGAGGTTTTCCCAAAAATTTTGGAGTTTTTAATGAAAAAATCGGAGTTTTTCCTGAAAAAATCGGAGTTTTTCCCAAAAAAAACTGATTTTTAAACTAAAATTTGGAGGTTTTCCCAAAAATTTTGGAGTTTTTAATGAAAAAATCGGAGTTTTTCCTGAAAAAATCGGAGTTTTTCCCAAAAAAAACTGATTTTTAAACTAAAATTTGGAGGTTTTCCCCAAAAAAACTGATTATTTACATCAAATTTGGAGGTTTTCCAAAAAAACCCTGATTTTGTAACTAAAATTTGGAAGTTTTCCCCAAAATTTTGGAGTTTTTAATGAAAAAATCGGAGTTTTCCCTCAAAAAATCGGAGTTTTTCCCAAAAAAAATGATTTTTTACCTAAAATTTGGAGGTTTTCCCAAAAAAACCGGATTTTTTAACTAAAATTTGGAGTTTTCCCTCAAAAAATCGGAGTTTTTCCCAAAAAAACCCTGATTTTTTACATAAAATTTGGAGGTTTTCCCAAAAAAACCTGATTTTGTAACTAAAATTTGGAAGTTTTCCCCAAAATTTTGGAGTTTTTAATGAAAAAATTGGAGTTTTTCCTGAAAAAAATCAGGGTTTTTTTGGGAAAAACTCCGAATTTTTGGGAAAAACTCCGAATTTTTGGGAAAAACTCCGAATTTTTGGGAAAAACTCCGAATTTTTGGGAAAAACTCCAAATTTTAGTTACAAAATCAGGTTTTTTTTGGAAAAACCCTGATTTTGTAACTAAAATTTGGAAGTTTTCCCCAAAATTTTGGAGTTGTTAATGAAAAAATTGGAGTTTTTCCTCAAAAAATCGGAGGTTTTCCCAAAAAAACCTGATTTTTTAACTAAAATTTGGAGTTTTTCCCAAAAATTCGGAGTTTTTCCCAAAGAATTTGGAGATTTCCTCCAAAAATTCTGAGTTTTTCCCCAAATTCCCAAAATTCACCCCAAAAATTCACTCCAGATTCCCCAAATTCCCCCCAAAGCCCCAAAAAAAACCTGGAAAAACCGGAGAAAAACGTGGAAAAACGGGAAAAAAACCTGGAAAATTGGGAAAAAAACGTGGAAAAAGTGGAAAAAACCTCGGAAAAACAAGGAAAAAACGTGGAAAAACCAGAGAAAAACGTGGAAAAACGGGAAAAAACCTCGGAAAAACGGGGAAAAAACCTGGAAAATTGGGAAAAAACCGTGGAAAAACCGGAGAAAAACGTGGAAAAACGGGAAAAAAACCAGGAAAAATGGGAAGGAACTGCAGAAAATCGGGGGAAAAACCTGGAAAAAGGAAAAAAAACGGCGGAAAAATGGGGGAAAAAAGCGGAAAATCGGGGGGAAAACCCCGAGGAGGAAGAGGAGGGGGGGGAGAGCCCCTCCCCCCAGCCGAAATCTGCGGAATTCCAATAAAAAAATTCCCAAAAAATTGCCAAAAATTCCTTCCTGATGGGCCTGGAAATCCGGGGAGACCCCAAAAAGGGGCTGGGGGAGGGGTTTTGGGGGGAAATTTGGGGGGTCCTGGGGAGGATGGAGGATTTTT
>NW_024505992.1:11120-14265 GCF_017590055.1 Onychostruthus taczanowskii | reverse complement strand
ATCTTTTCCCCCCAAAATTTCCCTTTTTCCTCCCAAAATTCCCCCTTTCCCCCCTGAAATTCCCCATTTTCCCCCGAAATTCCCCCTTTTCCTCCCAAAATTCTCCATTTCCCCCCCAAAATTCCCCCGAATCCCCTCAAATTCCCCAAAATTCCCCCGGATTCCACCGAAATTCCTCGGATTTCCTCCCGAAATCCCAAAATTCCCCAGAATTTCCCCCAAATTCGCCCAAATCCCCCAAATTAGCTCAATTTCCCCCAAATTTCCCTGAAATTTCTGAAATTCTCCCAGATTTTCTCCCGACTCTTCTCAAATTCTCCCAAATTTCTCATTTTCTCCCTCAAAGGCCTAAAATTCTCCCAAATTCTCCCCAAATTTCCCTGAATTCCCATAAATCTCCCAAATTTCTCCCAAATTTCATCGTTTCTTCCTCAAAATTCCCCCAAATCCCCACAAATTCTCCACATTTTGGCCCAAAATCCCCAAATTCCTGCAGATTTCCCCAATTTTCTCCACGAATTCCCCCAAATTCTCCAAAATCTCCCCAAAATTCCCCCAAATTCCTTCAGTTCCTTCAAATCTCCCCCCAAATTCCCAAAATTTCCCTCAAAACCCCCACAATTTCCCCCGAATTTCCCTCAAATCTCCCAATTCCCAAAACCCTCCCCCCGAATTCCCCAAATTCCTGTGAATTTCCCCCAGAATTCTGCCCCAAATCCCAGAATTTCCCCCAAAATTCCCCTTTTTTCTCTCCCCCCCCCCGGAAAAAGCGGATTTGTCCTAAATCCCGGCTTTTCCCCCAAATCCGCCGCTCCTCAAATCCGCCGGAAAAAAAACCCAAAAGCACCAAAAATCCGCATTTTTCACGGAAAAAAAATAAAAAAAAGGCAGGATTTGGGTCTGTGGTGCCCAAAAAAAGGGAATTTTGGGGGAATTTCCCGGGAATTTGGGATCGCCCGGGGCCGGCGGGGTCGGGAATTTTGGGAGCTCGGGGTCAAAATCCGGGGGAAAACCCCGGAAAATTGGGAAAATCCTCGGAGTGAAGGAAAATCCCCCGAAACTGGGGCGAATCCCGAGGGATTTGGGAAAATCCCCGCGCGGCCTTCGGGGTTAATTAATTGATTAATGACGGGGTAGGGAGGGGTGTTAATTGGATTAACTGGGGGGGAGGAGCGGGGGACAGGAATGGGGCAGAGATGGGGCAGGAGTGGGGCAGAAAATGGGGCAGGAAATGGGGCAGAAATGGGGCAGAAATTGGGCAGAGATGGGGCAGGAAATGGAGCAGGAGTGGGGCAGAAATGGGGCAGGAATGGGGCAGGAGTGGGGCAGGAATGGGGCAGGAGTGGGGCAGGAAATGGGGCAGGAGTGGGGCAGAAATGGGGCAGGAATGGGGCAGGAAATTTTTGGATCTGTGGGTCAGGTTCAGATCCATGGGGCCGGTTCAGATCCATGGGTCACTTTTGGATCTGTGGATCAGAGATCTGTGGGGCCAGTTCAGATCTATGGGGCCGGTTTGGATCTATGGGGCCGGTTGGGATCTGTGGGGCCGGTTCAGATCTATGGGGTCGGTTTGGATCCACATGTCAGTGTTGGATCCATGGGTCTGGTTTGGATCCGTGGGTCAGGGCTGGATCTGTGGGTCAGGAATCCATGAGGCTGCTCTGGATCCGTGGGGTCGGTTTGGATCCGTGGGTCACTTTTGGATCTGTGGGTCAGAGATCTGTGGGTCCCGTTCAGATCCGTGGAGCCGGTTTGGATCCATGGGGCCGGTTCAGATCCGTGGGTCCAATTCGGATCTGTGGGGCCGGTTCAGATCTATAAGGTCTGTTCGGATCTATGGGGCTGGTTCGGATCTATGGGTCAGGTTCGGATCTATGGGGCCGGTTCGGATCTATGGGTCAGGTTCGGATCCGTGGGGCCGGCTCGGATCTATGGGTCAGGTTCGGATCCATGGGTCAGGTTCGGCTCCGGTTCGGATCCGTGGGGCCGGTTCCGATCTCTGGGTCAGGTTCGGATCTATGGGGCCGGCTCGGATCTATGGGGCCGGTTCTGATCTATGGGTCAGGTTCGGATCTATGGGTCAGGTTCGGATCCGTGGGTCAGTTTTGGATCTATGGGGCCGGCTCGGATCTATGGGTCAGGTTCGGATCTATGGGGCCGGCTCGGATCCATGGGTCAGTTTTGGATCCGCGGCTCCGGTTCGGCTCCGGCTCGGATCTATGGGGCCGGTTCTGATCTATGGGGCCGGTTCTGATCTATGGGTCAGGTTTGGATCCGCGGCTCCGGTTCGGCTCCGGTTCGGATCTATGGGGCCGGTTCTGATCTATGGGTCAAGTTCGGATCTATGGGGCCGGTTCTGATCTATGGGTCAGGTTTGGATCCGCGGCTCCGGTTCGGCTCCGGCTCGGATCTATGGGGCCGTTTCTGATCTATGGGGTCGGTTTGGATCCATGGGGCCGGTTCTGATCTATGGGTCAGGTTTGGATCCGCGGCTCCGGTTCGGATCTATGGGGCCGGTTCTGATCTGTGGGGCCGGCTCGGATCTATGGGTCAGGTTCGGATCTGTGGGTCAGGGATCCGTGGGTCAGGGCTGGATCCGCGGCTCCGGTTCGGATCTATGGGTCGGTTTTGGATCTATGGGGCCGGTTCAGATCTATAGGTTCTGGTCAGATCTATGGGTCAGGTTCGGATCTGTGGGTCAGGTTCGGATCTATGGGGCCGGCTCGGATCCATGGGTCAGTTTTGGATCCGCGGCTCCGGTTCGGCTCCGGTTCTGATCCATGGGTCAGGTTCGGATCTATGGGGCCGGTTCTGATCTGTGGGGCCGGCTCGGATCTATGGGTCAGGTTCGGATCTGTGGGTCAGGGATCCGTGGGTCAGGTTTGGGTCCGCGGCTCCGGTTCGGCTCCGGGGGTTCCGGGGGGGTTTCGGCTGCGGGGGCGGCTCCGGCTGCTCCTTGGCAACCGCGCGGTTTCCATGGCAACGGGATGGAGGGGGAGCTGTGGGTCAGGGATCCGTGGGTCAGGTTTGGGTCCGCGGCTCCGGTTCGGCTCCGGGGGTTCCGGGGGGGTTTCGGCTGCGGGGGCGGCTCCGGCTGCTCCTTGGCAACCGCGCGGTTTCCATGGCAACGGGATGGAGGGGGAGG
>NW_024505992.1:4699-7802 GCF_017590055.1 Onychostruthus taczanowskii | reverse complement strand
GGAAGAGGATGAGGATGGTTGGGTTGTTGGGTGGGTTGAGGAGGAAGAAGATGGATGGATGGATGGATGGATGGGGTGGAAGAGGATGAGGATGGTTGGGTTGTTGGGTGGGTTGAGCAGGAAGAAGATGGATGGATGGATGGATGGTTGGTTGGATGGATGAGGAAGAGGATGAGGATGGTTGGGTCATGGGTTGGGTTGAGGAGGGAGAAGATGGATGGATGGATGGATGAGGAAGAGGATGAGGATTGTTGGGTTGTTGGGTGGGTCATTGTTTGGGTGGAGATGGAGGAGGAAGAGGATGAGGATGGAAATGGAAGAGGAAGAGGACGGATGGATGATGGATGGATGGAGGAGGAAGAGGATGGTTGGGTCGTTGGTTGGGTCGATGGTTGGGCGGAGATGGAAGAGGAAGAGGATGGATGATGGACGGAAATGGAAGATGATGATGATGATGGATGATGATGATGATGATGATGATGATGGTGACAATGGTGGATGATGATAACAATGGTGATGCTGAATGATGGTGGTGGTGATAACGATGATGATGATGATGATGGTGGTGGTGGATGATGATGATGACGCTGGACATGGATGACGATGATGGTGATGATGATGACGATGATGATGATGATGATGATGGTGACAATGATGACGATGATGATGACAATGATGATGATGGTGATGCTGGACAATGATGACGATGATGATGATGGTGATGATGGTGACGATGATGACGATGATGATGATGGTGGCGGATGATGATGACGATGTTGGACGATGATGATGACGATGATGATGATGGTGGATGATGACGATGACGATGATGGTGACGATGGTGACAATGATGACGATGATGATGATGGTGACGATGGTGACGATGATGAGGATGATGGCGGTGGATGATGATGATGACACTGGACAATGATGATGATGATGATGCTGGACGATGATGATGATGATGGTGATGATGACGATGATGATGGTGGCGATGATGATGATGACGATGATGACGATGATGATGATGGTGGATGATGACGATGACAATGATGGTGACGATGATGACGATGATGACGATGATGATGATGGTGGTGGCGGATGATGATGACAATGTTGGACGATGATGATGATGATGATGATGATGGCGGTGGATGATGATGATGGTGACGATGGTAACAATGATGACGATGGTGGATGATGACGATGATGACGATGATGATGATGGTGGATGATGACGATGACAATGATGGTGACGATGATGACGATGACGATGATGGTGGCGATGATGACGATGATGACGATGATGATGATGATGGTGGCGGATGATGATGATGATGGTGACGATGATGACGATGATGATGACGATGATGATGATGGTGGATGATGACGATGACGGTGATGGTGACGATGATGACGATGATGATGATGGTGGCTTGAGGCCGAGGCTGCCCCGTGTCCCGCCCCAGGAAGACGCTGCAGGTGAAGATCGTGGACGATGAAGAGTACGAGAAGAAGGAGAACTTCTTCATCGAGCTGGGGACGCCGCGCTGGCTCAAGCGCGGCATCTCGGGTGTCCCCATTGTGTCCCCACTGTGTCCCCCCGGTGTCCCCACATCCTCAGTGTCTCCCACTGTGTCCCCACGGTGTCCCCACGTCCCCAGTGTCCCCCATTGTGTCCCCATTGTGTCCCCATTGTGTCCCCCCGGTGTCCCCCCGGTGTCCCCGCGGCGTCCCCACGTCCCCGGTGTCGCGGCAGGCGACGGCGAGCGGGCGCTGTCGGCCGAGGAGGAGGAGGCGCGGCGCATCGCCGACATGGGCAAGCCGGTGCTGGGCGACAACCGGCGCCTCGAGGTGGTCATCGAGGAGTCCTACGACTTCAAGGTGACCCTGGGGACACCGAGGGGACACCGGGGGCGGCCGGGGGACGCGGCCTGACGTCCCCGGTGTCCCCAGAACACGGTGGACAAGCTGATGAAGAAAACCAACCTGGCCACCGTCATCGGCACGCACTCGTGGCGCGAGCAGTTCCTGGAGGCCATCACCGTCAGCGCAGGTGGCGCGGGGACGCAGGTGTCCCCGAGGTGTCCCCGAGGTGTCCCCGGTGTCCCCGAGGTGTCCCTGGGGGTGGTGTCCCCAGTGTCCCCTCAGGGTCCTTGAGGTGACACCATCCCCAGGGTCCTCAGGGTCACCGTCAGCGCAGGTGTCCCCAAGGTGTCCCCAAGGTGTCCCCAAGGTGTCCCCAAAGTCCTCTTGGGTTCTTCCCACCTCGCCCACAGTCCCCTTTGGCTGCCACCTCAGTGCCACCACTTTGGGGACCCCAACCCCGGTGCCACCACCTTGGGGACCCCAACTGCAGTCCCACCACCCCGGTGACCCCAACCCTGGCAGTCCCACCACCCCAGTGACCCCAACCCTGGCAGTGCCACCACCCCGGTGACCCCAACCCTGGTGCCACCACCCCAGTGACCCCAACCCTGGCAGTGCCACCACCCCGGTGACCCCAACCCTGGTGCCACCACCCCAGTGACCCCAACCCTGGCAGTGCCACCACCCCGGTGACCCCAACCCTGGTGCCACCACCCCGCTGTCCCCCCCGGGGTGACGCCCCGGCGTCCCCGCAGGCGACGAGGACGAGGACGACGAGGGCCGCGAGGAGCGCTTGCCGTCGTGCTTCGATTACGTCATGCACTTCCTGACGGTGTTCTGGAAGGTTCTGTTCGCCTGCGTGCCCCCCACGGCGCTGCTGGGGGGCTGGGCGGCCTTCGGCGTCTCCATCCTCCTCCTCGCGCTGCTCACCGCCCTCATCGGCGACCTGGCCGCGCACTTCGGCTGCACCCTCGGCCTCAAGGACTCGGTCAACGCCGTCGTCTTCGTGGCGCTGGGCACCTCCATCCCCGGTGAGGGACGCTGGGGACACCTTGGGGACATTGGGGACATTGGGGACATTGGGGACATCACAGGGACATTGGGGACAGAAGGCACACAGGGTGGGACCAGGGACAGGAACTCAAGGACTCGGTCAACAGCATCGTCTTCGTCGCCCTCGGGACCTCCATCCCCGGTGAGGGACACTGGGGACACCTTGGGGACATTGGGGACA
>NW_024505992.1:0-4080 GCF_017590055.1 Onychostruthus taczanowskii | reverse complement strand
ACGTCCCTGGTGTCCCCATATCCGCGGTGTCTCCATTGTGTCCCCACTGTGAACCCCCGGTGTCCCCATTGTGTCCCCATTGTGTCCCCATGTCCCCATTGTGCCCCATGGTGTCCCCATGTCCCCATTGTGTCCCCATTGTGTCCCCATGTCCCCATTGTGTCCCCCCGGTGTCCCCGCGGTGTCCCCACGTCCCTGGTGTCCCCATATCCTCGGTGTCTCCATTGTGTCCCCACTGTGAACCCCCGGTGTCCCCATTGTGTCCCCATTGTGTCCCCATGCCCCCCCGGTGTCCCCCCGGTGTCCCCGCGGCGTCCCCACGTCCCCAGTGTCCCCCATGGTGTCCCCATTGTGTCCCCACTGTGTCCCCCCGGTGTCCCCACATCCTCAGTGTCTCCCACTGTGTCCCCACGGTGTCCCCACGTCCCCAGTGTCCCCCATTGTGTCCCCATTGTGTCCCCATTGTGTCCCCCCGGTGTCCCCCCGGTGTCCCCGCGGCGTCCCCACGTCCCCGGTGTCGCGGCAGGCGACGGCGAGCGGGCGCTGTCGGCCGAGGAGGAGGAGGCGCGGCGCATCGCCGACATGGGCAAGCCGGTGCTGGGCGACAACCGGCGCCTCGAGGTGGTCATCGAGGAGTCCTACGACTTCAAGGTGACCCTGGGGACACCGAGGGGACACCGGGGGCGGCCGGGGGACGCGGCCTGACGTCCCCGGTGTCCCCAGAACACGGTGGACAAGCTGATGAAGAAAACCAACCTGGCCACCGTCATCGGCACGCACTCGTGGCGCGAGCAGTTCCTGGAGGCCATCACCGTCAGCGCAGGTGGCGCGGGGACGCAGGTGTCCCCGAGGTGTCCCCGAGGTGTCCCCGGTGTCCCCGAGGTGTCCCTGGGGGTGGTGTCCCCAGTGTCCCCTCAGGGTCCTTGAGGTGACACCATCCCCAGGGTCCTCAGGGTCACCGTCAGCGCAGGTGTCCCCAAGGTGTCCCCAAGGTGTCCCCAAGGTGTCCCCAAAGTCCTCTTGGGTTCTTCCCACCTCGCCCACGGTCCCCTTTGGCTGCCACCTCAGTGCCACCACTTTGGGGACCCCAACCCCGGTGCCACCACCTTGGGGACCCCAACTGCAGTCCCACCACCCCGGTGACCCCAACCCTGGCAGTGCCACCACCTTGGGGACCCCAGCCCTGGTGGTGCCACCACCCCGGTGACCCCAACCCTGGTGCCACCACCCCAGTGACCCCAACCCTGGCAGTGCCACCACCCCGGTGACCCCAACCCTGGTGCCACCACCCCGCTGTCCCCCCCGGGGTGACGCCCCGGCGTCCCCGCAGGCGACGAGGACGAGGACGACGAGGGCCGCGAGGAGCGCTTGCCGTCGTGCTTCGATTACGTCATGCACTTCCTGACGGTGTTCTGGAAGGTTCTGTTCGCCTGCGTGCCCCCCACGGCGCTGCTGGGGGGCTGGGCGGCCTTCGGCGTCTCCATCCTCCTCCTCGCGCTGCTCACCGCCCTCATCGGCGACCTGGCCGCGCACTTCGGCTGCACCCTCGGCCTCAAGGACTCGGTCAACGCCGTCGTCTTCCTGGCGCCGGGCACCTCCATCCCCGGGGAGGGACGCTGGGGACATTGGGGACATTGGGGTGAGGGGATGGGATGGGGGACAGGGACCCTCGGCCTCAAGGACTCGGTCAATGGCATTGTCTTCATCGCCCTCGGGACCTCCATCCCCAGTGAGGGACTCTGGGGACACCTTGGGGACACCTTGCGGACATTGGGGACATGGGGGTGAGGGGAGGGGATGGGGGACAGGGACCCTCGGCCTCAAGGACTCGGTCAATGGCATTGTCTTCATCGCCCTCGGGACCTCCATCCCCAGTGAGGGACTCTGGGGACACCTTGGGGACACCTTGCGGACATTGGGGACATGGGGGTGAGGGGAGGGGATGGGGGACAGGGACCCTCGGCCTCAAGGACTCGGTCAATGCCATTGTCTTCATCGCCCTCGGGACCTCCATCCCCAGTGAGGGACTCTGGGGACACCTTGGGGACACCTTGGGGACATTGGGGACATGGGGGTGAGGGGATGGGATGGGGGACAGGGACCCTCGGCCTCAAGGACTCGGTCAATGGCATTGTCTTCATCGCCCTCGGGACCTCCATCCCCGGTGAGGGCCACTGGGGACACCTTGGGGACATTGGGGACATTGGGGACACAGGGTGGGACCAGGGACAGGAACTCAAGGACTCGGTCAACAGCATCGTCTTCGTCGCCCTCGGGACCTCCATCCCCGGTGAGGGCCACTGGGGACACCTTGGGGACATTGGGGACATTGGGGACATCACAGGGACATTGGGGACAGAAGGCACACAGGGTGGGACCAGGGACAGGAACTCAAGGACTCGGTCAACAGCATCGTCTTCGTCGCCCTCGGGACCTCCATCCCCGGTGAGGGACACTGGGGACACCTTGGGGACATTGGGGACATTGGGGACACAGGGTGGGACCAGGGACAGGGACCCTCGGCCTCAAGGACTTGGCCAATGCTGTCCCCCTCATGTCCTCAATATGGCCAACACCCCCGATGTCCCCAGTGTCCCCGATGTCCCCAACGCCCCCAATGTCCGCAATCCCCCCAACGTCCCCAACGTCCCCAATGTCCCCAACATCCCTGATGTCCCCAACATCCACAATGCCCCCAATGTCCCCAATGTCCCCCATGTTCCCACTGTCCCCAACACCCCAATGCCTCTGATGTCCCCAATGCTCCCAATGTCCCCGATGTCCTTGATGTCCCTGCTGTTCCCGCTGTCCCCACTGCCCCCATTGTCCCCAATGTCCCCTCTGTCCCCATTGTCCTCGATGTCCCCAACACCCCAACGCCCCCATTGTCCCCGCTGCCCCCATTGTCCCCACTGCCCCCTGTGTCCCCGCCGTCCCCAACGCCCGCCGTGTCCCCAGACACGTTCGCCAGCCGCGTGGCCGCGCTGCAGGACCCGTGCGCCGACGCGTCCATCGGCAACGTGACGGGCTCCAACGCCGTCAACGTCTTCCTGGGGCTGGGGCTGGCCTGGTCGGTGGCCGCCGTCTACTGGGCGGCGCAGGGCCGGCCGTTCCGCGTGCCGCCGGGCACGCTGGCCTTCCCCGTCACGCTCTTCACCATCTTCGCCTTCCTCGCCATCGGCGTGCTGCTCTGGCGGCGCCGCGCGCCCATCGGCGGCGAGCTGGGGGGGCCCCGCGCCCCCAAAATCCTCACGGCCGGGCTCTTCCTGCTGCTCTGGCTGCTCTACGTGCTCTTCGCCAGCCTGGAGGCCTACTGCCACATCCAGGGGTCGCGGTGGTGGGGGGGTGGGGGAGGGGCGCCCCATGGAAAAAAAACAAAATAAAAAACCTAAAAAAACCCCCAAAACAAAACAAAAAAAAAACCCAAAAACCCCAAACGCGGCCCCGGCTGTGACTGAGCGCGCGCGGGGGGAGGGGGGGAATCCCCGTGACGTCACACGCGGGCCGTGACGTCATTATTCAGCCCCCGCCTCGGGTGACGTCACTTTTTTTTTCCTCTCTCCGCGGCTCCGGCCGTAAAGCGCGCGGGAGGGCGGGAAGCGCCTGTCGCAAAAGCGCAGCGCGTTGCCATGGCGACCGGCGTGCCGGGCGGCGTTACCATGGAAACCGTCCCGGAGTCCCCGAAACCGCCGGGAGAGCCCCAAAATCACCTCAGGGACCCCCAAAATCACCCTGGAGACCCCAAAATCCCCCCGGGGACCCCCAACCCCCGCGTTCCCCCTCAGAAGCGGGGTCGCGCCGTAAAGCGCCGCCGCGAAGCGCCGCGTTACCACGGTTACCTCCTCTCGGCGCGGCACTGCCGCGCAGAGCGCGCCGTCGTCATGGCGACGCCCTCAGGAGAGCCGCAAAGCGCGGCGAGGAGGCGCGAGCCGCGGCGTCGCCACGGCGACGAGCCCGCCAAGAGGGCAGAGCCGTAAGGCGCGGCCGGCGTTGCCGGGAGACGGCCGCAAAGCGCGCGGGGCTCGGCGGCAGTGTCGCGTTGGCGCGCAGTCATGGCGGTGCCGAACGGGGCCGGGGCCG
>NW_024505991.1:0-311 GCF_017590055.1 Onychostruthus taczanowskii | reverse complement strand
GGGGTCCTGGAACGTTTTTTTTGGGGGAGTTTCGGGGGGTCCCGAGGGTGGGTTTTGGGGGTCCCGCGTGTCTCTGGGGGGTCCCCGAGCTGCTGTCGCCCCTCCCCCAGGGTTCGAGGTCACCGTGCTGGTCCGGGACCCCTCGCGGCTGCCGCCCGGCCCCTCCCCCACCCGGGTGGTCGTGGGGGACGCTCGGGACCCCCGGGCCGTGGGGGAGGCCGTGAGGGGCCAGGAGGGGGTGCTGATCCTGCTGGGCACCGGAAATGACCTCAGTGCGGATGGGACCCCTCCCCCACCCGCCCTGACCCTCC
>NW_024505990.1:0-311 GCF_017590055.1 Onychostruthus taczanowskii | reverse complement strand
GGCTCGGGGGGGCTCCATGGGATTTTCGGGGGGTCCTGGGCGCGCGGTCTCCGCCCCCCCGAGGGCGTGGCTTGGTCGTGACCACGCCTCCTCCGGCGGGTGACGTCACCGCGCCGCGCGCTGATTGGCTGCAGCGCTGCCCCGCCCCGCCCTTAAAGAGGCAGCGACCTTCTTCCGCCGCTCTGTGACGTCGTAAATGACGTCATAGATGACGTCATCACTCAGCGCAGGCACAGCAGAAACTCATTTATTGAGAGACAAACGGGGGGGCGGGGCTTGAAGCTGTGGGGTTAGGGTTAGGGTTAGGGATA
>NW_024505989.1:0-311 GCF_017590055.1 Onychostruthus taczanowskii | reverse complement strand
GGACAGGGGTGGCACTGCCCCACAGCTCAGGACACAGGGACAGCGGTGGCACTGCCAGCTGGGGGGGACACAGGGACAGGGGTGGCACTGCCCCACAGCTGGGGACACAGGGACAGCGGTGGCACTGCCCCACAGCTGGGGGGGACACGGGGACAGGGGTGGCACTGCCCCACAGCTGGGGGGGACACGGGGACAGGGGTGGCACTGCCCCACAGCTGGGGACACGAGTGGCACGGCCGGGGACACGGGCAGGGATGCCACCGGCTCATCCCGCGGGGACAGCGCTGTCCCCCATCCCCCTCCCCCCGCCC
>NW_024505988.1:0-311 GCF_017590055.1 Onychostruthus taczanowskii | reverse complement strand
CCCAAATATCCCCAACTCCGCCCAAAACCTGCTCAAACTGCCGAAAATATCCCCAAATCCTCCCAAAATATTCCCAAATCCTCCCCAACCATCCCCAAATCCACCCAAACCACCAAAATAGCCACAAATCCACCCAAATATCCCCAACTCCGCCCAAAACCTGCTCAAACTGCCGAAAATATCCCCAAATCCTCCCAAAATATTCCCAAATCTACCCAAACATCCCCAAATCTCCAGAAATATCCCCAAATCCTCCCAAAATGTTCCCAAACCTCCCGAAACCCTCCCAAAACATCCCCAAATGCACCCAA
>NW_024505987.1:0-311 GCF_017590055.1 Onychostruthus taczanowskii | reverse complement strand
CCCGCCGGCCCCCGCCCGCGGGGGACACCCCGATCCCCGGCCGGCGAGGGCAGCGGGGCGGCCCGGCCGGGGCGGCCCCCTCCCCCGCGTTACCTTCCCGGTACTTCTTGCGCAGCCGCCGGTGGACGCTCTTCACCACCCCCGACAGCTTCTCCTGCTCCAGCTTCCGCTCCTGCTCCCGGGGTGGCGGCGGGGCGGCGGCCCCTCCGGGCCGGGGCCGGGGCTGCGGAGCGGCCTCCATGGTGTTCCCGCTGCTCGCCGCGCACCGCCCGGCCCAGGGGGAGGCGCGCGCCGGGCCGGGACCGCGCCGG
>NW_024505986.1:0-311 GCF_017590055.1 Onychostruthus taczanowskii | reverse complement strand
GGAGACCCCCGAGCCCCCGGAGACCCCCCCGGACGCCGCGCTCGGCCGGTGGTGGCCGTGGAGCACGGGGTCCCCGGGGGTGCCGGTGTCGCCGCGGAGCACAGAGCCCGCCCGGGCCCCCGCGCCGCCGCTCCCCGCCCGTGGCCGGTGGTCGCCCTGGGGGCCCTGGGGGGGCTGCAGCGCTCCGTGCGGGGGGGGCGAGCGCTGGCGCCGCCGGGGCTGCGGGACCCCCCCGTGCCCGGGGCCGGCGCTGCAGAGCCAGAGCTGCCACAGCCACGTGTGTCGCGGTGAGTGCGACAGGGACCCCGACA
>NW_024505985.1:0-311 GCF_017590055.1 Onychostruthus taczanowskii | reverse complement strand
CCTATTCAGCCTACATCCAATACTGATCTTTCAGGCTGCTAAAAGATTAGCAGCACAAAGAAGCTCTGTGCCTCTTGCTTGCATTCTGCTTTACACTTATCAAAAGGCACTTTCAAATCAGCAGTCAGGTAGAACTAGCAAAAGACACACATGTATCCAACGACTTGTTCCTGTAAGATTCCAGCCTGGGATTTTTCAAGCATGGAGCTTCCTGCTCTGCTGGACTGGCATGTGCATCGGCAGCAGACCAGGCACTGTGAACACTTTAGAGGGCGAGCTAAGCCAACACAAGACTATGTCGGTGCAGATGT
>NW_024505984.1:0-311 GCF_017590055.1 Onychostruthus taczanowskii | reverse complement strand
ATCAGGCCCAGCCTATGCAGTTGCTTTTTCACCAGTACCGAGAGGAGAATGGGGACCTTCCTCACTGGTGCAGGAGCCTCTCCAGATACCTGCAGGACATCCAGAGAGGGGCTGTGCTGGGTTTGGGTGGGATAGAGCTGAGTTTCTTCCTAGCAGCTACTAGCCTCCCCTCCTGGCCCCACTCTGCCCAGCAGAGTCTTGGGCTCATCCTCACCTTGAGGCACTGTACCTGTACCGAAGTGAGGGGGAGATTAAGTGCCAGGGAATTTCCTACATCCCTGTCTTCTCCTGGTACAATGACAAGCAAAGGG
>NW_024505983.1:0-311 GCF_017590055.1 Onychostruthus taczanowskii | reverse complement strand
GGGGCTCCCTGGGGATTTTGGGATCAGGGGGGCACTCTGGGATTTCGGGATCAGCGGGGATCCCGGGGATTTTGGGATCAGCAGGGCTCCCTGGGGATTTTGGGGTCAGCAGGGTGCTCTGGGATTTCGGGATCAGCGGGGCTCTCTGGGATTTCAGGATCAGTGGGGTGCTCTGGGATTTCGGGATCAGCGGGGCTCCTTGGGGATTTTGGGATCGGCGGGATGCTCGGGGATTTTGGGATCAGCGGGGATCCCTGGGATTTTGGGATCAGCGGGGGCTTCCTGGGGATTTCGGGATCAGCGGGGGGCTC
>NW_024505982.1:0-311 GCF_017590055.1 Onychostruthus taczanowskii | reverse complement strand
CCGCCCCCCGCCCCCCCCCCCCGGCCCGCGCCCGCCCGCCGCGCAGCCCCGGCCCCGCCAGGAGCGCTGCTCGGCCGCCCCCGCCCCGGCCCGGCCCGGCCCGCGCCGTTACCTCGCGGCTGCCGCGGCGCTCGGAGTGGAGGAGGCTCTGCCTTGGCGGCGTTTTATAAGCGGGTCCGAGCGGCGGGTTACATAAAGCGGCGGCGGGGAGTGCCGGCCGTGGCACGCAAACCCCGCCGGTCGCGGGCGAAGGCGGCGGTGATGGAGCCCCGCTCCGCGGGCGGCGCGACCCCCGGGGCGGTGCCGGCGCC
>NW_024505981.1:0-13393 GCF_017590055.1 Onychostruthus taczanowskii | reverse complement strand
AGAAAATGGGGAGATTTGGGCAAAAAACAGTGAGAAAATTCAAATTTTTGTCGTATTTTTTCCCTATTTTCCGTCATTTTGTTTCCTTAAAATCACTTTTTTCTCAATTTTTCCACCATTTTTTATCCCTAAAATCAGATTTTTTTTCTCAATTTTTCCACCATTTTGTAGCCCTAAAATTCCCAATTTTTACCAAGTTTTCTCTCCTAAAAACCGATTTTTTTTCCTCAACTTTTCTCCATTTTTTCCCGATTTCTTCCCAATTTTTCCCCTATTTTTCCCCCATTTTCCTCAATTTTTCCTCCATAAAATCCCCATTTTTCTCCCATTTTCTCCCCTAAAATCCCCTTTTTTTCAATTTTTTTTCCCAAAAATTGCCCATTTTTTCTCAAATCTTCCCAAATTTTCTCCCCTAAAATCACAATTTTTAGCCAATTTTTCCCCTCAAATTTCCCCCATCTTCTCTCCCTGCATTTCTCATTTTTCTCCCATTTTCTACCCCTAAAATCCCATTTTTCCTCCAGTTTTCCCCACTTTCCCTTCATTTTTCCTCATAATTTCCATCATTTTCTAAAACCCATTTTTTCTCAAATTTTCTCAATTTTTTTCTCCCATAAAATCGCAATTTTTTCTCCCCAGCCGCGATTTTTACATCCAAAAAATAGAATTTTGATCTTAGCAGACACAAATTTTGGGTCCAAACCCGAAAATTTTGGTGCCAAAATTGAAATTTTTGGGTCCCAGATGGAATTTTTTTGGTCCAAAATGGAATTTTGAAGCTCCCAGACAGGAATTTTGGGTCCAAATTGGAATTTTTTGCGATCACAATTGAATTTTTTTGGTCCAAAAGTGAATTTTTTTTGAGTCCCAGAGGCAATTTTTGGTCCAAAATTGAAATTTTTGGGTCCCACAGAGGAATTTTGGGTCCAAAATGGAATTTTTTTTGGTCCAGAACTGAAATTTTTCAGTCCCAGAAGCAACGTTTGGGTCCAAAACGGATTTTTTTTGGGTCCCAGACAACATTTTTTGGCTCCAAAACTGAATTTTTAAGGCGCCCACACGCGATTTTTGAGTCCCGGACGGGATTTTTGGGATCCAAAAGAGCATTTTACCCTCCCCAGCCGCGTTTTTTTGGGTCAAAACCGGGATTTCACCCTCCCCAGCGGCGATTTTGGGCTTTAAAAGTGAATTTTGAAGAGATTTCCCCCTCACCTTAAAAGCCAGAGTGGTGGTGCCGTGAAGAATCTGCAGCCCGAGCCCCTCCGGCTCTGCCTCAACGCCCCAGGGCGGAGCCGCCAGAACCCGCGGAGGGCCCGAGGCATCCCGCAGGATTTCGGGGATCTCCTCGGAATCATCGGGAAAACTTTTGGAAAAAGATTTTGGGAAAGATTTGGAGAAATCCGGGAGCTCCGAACGGAGGACGCTGGCTAGCGCCATCTTGGATTCTGGCGCCTGAGGGAGGCGGCGCTCACAAAATGGCGGCGGTGACGCAGCGCGGGCGCCATCTTTGTTAAGGGCAGCGCGAAGCAAATGCATGAAATGGCGGCTGCGCCTGCGCAGAGTGGGTTAAAGGGAGGCGTGAGGGCTCGGTCGCCATTTTGGTTGAGGGCAGGGCGGGAACCAAAAAGGGCGGGAAGGCGCCGGCGCCATTTTGATTGAGGGCATGACTTGGGGAATGGAATTAAATGGGAATTAAAGCCTTAAAAAGAGGGGAAAAATACGAATTTCCGTTAAATTTGAAGGCGGGAATGAAATTAATTTATGCTACGAATTGGCGGAGAAGGGTTTGGGGGAAAAAACAGCGGTTTTGAGGTGGAAAAAAAGGGATTTTGGGGAGGATTTTGTGAGGGATTTTGGGGTGAAATTTCACGGGTTTGGAGCAGTTTGAGGAAAGGCCCGAGGAGATTTGAGGTAAAAAAATAATTTTGTGAGGGTTTTGAGGCAGAAAATGAGATTTAGGGGCATTTTGTGAGGGGATTTGGGGTAAAAATGGTTTTTTTGAGGGATTTCTGAGGAGATATGAGGTAAAACTCGCAGGGTTTGGGGATTTGGAGAAGGGTCTGAGGTAAAAAAGTTTAATTCCGAATAAACTTGGAGGAGATTTGAGGTAAAATCTCCCTTTTTTTGTGGTTTCCTGAGGAATTTAAGGCAAAATCCCCACAACTGGGGTTTTTCTGAGGGGATTTGGGGTGAAAATGGGAATTTTTGGCTGAGGTGAGGCAAAAAAATCAAAATTTTTGTCACTTTGTGAGGAGATTTTTGTCAAAAATCACATTTTCATGCGCTTTGTGAGGAAATTTGAGGCAAAATCTCCAGGTTTTGAGCGGTTTTAGGTGATTTGTGTGCAAAACCTGGAATTTTGGTGAGGTTTGAGCGGATTTTGAGGCAAATTCTGAGGATTTCAACCCAAAAATTCAACTTTTCACCCACGAGGATTTGAGGATCGCCTAAATCCTATAAATCTCCCCAAAATCCAGCACCGGGGCGGGAAATTTGAGGTAAAATCCCCTTTTTTCAGTCAATTTTAATGGTTTAAATAAAAAGGGGGGACAGCGAGGCCCATCCCAGTTCATCCCAGTGACCCCAAATCCCCTCCCAGTCCATCCCAGTTCATCCCAGTCCATCCCAGTTCATCCCAGTAACCCCAAATCCCATCCCAGTCCCTCCCAGTTCATCCCAGTTCATCCCAGTTCATCCCAGTTCATCCCAGTAACCCCAAATCCCCTCCCAGTCCATCCCAGTTCATCCCAGTTCATCCCAGTTCATCCCAGTAACCCCAAATCCCCTCCCAGTTCATCCCAGTTCATCCCAGCTCCCATCCCAGTTTATCCCAGTTCATCCCAGTAACCTCAAACCCATTCCCAGTCCCTCCCAGTTCATCCCAGTAACCCCAAATCCCCTCCCAGTTCATCCCAGTTCATCCCAGTTCATCCCAGTGACCCCTAAACCCCTCCCAGTTCATCCCAGTTCATCCCAGTTCATCCCAGTAACCCCAAATCCCATCCCAGTCCATCCCAGTTCATCCCAGTTCATCCCAGTGACCCCAAATCCCCTCCCAGTTCATCCCAGTCCATCCCAGTGACCCCTAAACCCCTCCCAGTTTATCCCAGTTCATCCCAGTTCATCCCAGTTACCCCAAATCCCATCCCAGTTCATCCCAGTTCATCCCAGTTACCCCAAATCCCCTCCCAGTTTGTCCCAGTTCATCCCAGTAACCTCAAATCGTCTCCCAGTCCCTCCCAGTAACCTTTAAATCCCTCCCAGTTTGTCCCAGTTTGTCCCAGTGACGCCAAAACCCCTCCCAGTTCCCTCCCAGTCCCTCCCAGTCCCCCTTGCCCCGCTCCCAGTCCCTCCCAGTTTGTCCCAGTTTATCCCAGTCCATCCCAGTTTGTCCCAGTCTGTCCCAGTTTGTCCCAGTCTGTCCCAGTCTGTCCCAGTCGGGATGTGGCGCGCGGGGCTGCCCGGGGGGGCCCGGGCCGTTTTCGGGGGGGCCCCGCTGAGCTCGGGGGGGTCCCCGCGAGCCCTGGAGGGCAAAGTGGCGCTGGTGACAGCGGGCACGGACGGGTGAGTGACCCAAAACCCCCCGAATTCACCCCAAAATCCGCGCGGGGGAAAAACCTAAAAAACCACCCTGAAATTAGCATGAAATTAACCAGAATTTGCATAAATTAACTCGGAATAGCCCCAGTTATCTCTAATTAATCATCAATCTCTGAACCACCCGGAATTTAACCCAAAATCCCCAAAATTCACCCCAAAAACCACACAGAAAAAAATAAGATTTTTTCCCTAAAAAATCCCCCGAAATTAACACGAAATTAACCGAAATTTGCATAAAATTAACTCGGAATAACTCCAATTAAATCAATTAATCGTTGATCTCTGAACCACCCGGAATTTAACCCAAAACCCCCCGAATTTAACCCAAAACCCCCCGAATTCACCCCAAAATCCGCACGGGGGGAAAACCCCAAAATAACCCCGGAATTAACCCGAAATTAACCGGAATTTGCATAAATTAACTCGGAATAGCCCCAGTTATCTCTAATTAATCATCGATCTCTGAAATCCCCGGAATTTAACCCAAAATCCCCAAAATTCACCCCAAAAATTGCACAGAAAAAAAATAAGATTTTTTCCGTAAAAAATCCCCTGAAATTTACATGAAATTAACCGAAATTTGCATAAATTAACTCGAAATAACTCCAATTAAATCAATTAATCGTTGATCTCTGAACCACCCGGAATTTAACCCAAAACCCCGGGTGAGTGACCCAAAACCCCCCGAATTCACCCCAAAATCCGCGCGGGGGAAAAACCCCAAAAAAAAACCCGGAATTAACCCGAAATTAACCGGAATTTGCATAAATTAACTCGGAATAGCCCCAGTTATCTCTAATTAATCATCGATCTCTGAGCCACCCGGAATTTAACCAAAACCCCCCGAATTTAACCCAAAACCCCCCGAATTCACCCCAAAATCCGCACGGGGGGAAAACCCCAAAATAACCCCGGAATTAACCCGAAATTAACCGGAATTTGCATAAATTAACTCGGAATAGCCCCAGTTATCTCTAATTAATCATCGATCTCTGAAATCCCCGGAATTTAACCCAAAATCCCCAAAATTCACCCCAAAAATTGCACAGAAAAAAAATAAGATTTTTTCCGTAAAAAATCCCCTGAAATTTACATGAAATTAACCGAAATTTGCATAAATTAACTCGAAATAACTCCAATTAAATCAATTAATCGTTGATCTCTGAACCACCCGGAATTTAACCCAAAACCCCCCGAATTTAACCCAAAACCCCCCGAATTCACCCCAAAAATGGCACGGGGAAATAAAACCCAAAATAACCCCGGAATTAGCATGAAATTAACCGAAATTTGCATAAATTAACTCGGAATAGCCCCAGTTATCTCTAATTAATCATCGATCTCTGAACCACCCGGAATTTAACCCAAAATCCCCAAAATTCAACCCAAAAACCACACAGAAAAAAATAAGATTTTTTCCCTAAAAAATCCCCCGAAATTAACACGAAATTAACCGAAATTTGCATAAAATTAACTCGAAATAACTCCAATTAAATCAATTAATCGTTGATCTCTGAGCCCCCCGGAATTTAACCCAAAACCCCCCGAATTTAACCCAAAATCCCCGAATTCACCCCAAAAACGGCACGGGGGAAAAAACCTAAAAAACCCCCCTGAAATTTGCATAAAATTAACCAAAATTTGCATAAATGAACTCGAAATAACTCCAATTAACTCAAATTGATTAAGACAAAAATCCAAAGTCTGAAGCCCCCCAAAATCAGCAAAATTCACCCAAAATTGCTGTAATTAATTTAATTAACCCCAAATTAGCCCAAATTTGCTTTAATTAATTCAAATTAACCCCAAAATCACCAAAATTAACCCAAATTGGCTTCAATTAATTTAATTAAGCCCAAATTAACCCAAATTGGCTTTAATTAATTCCAATTAACCCCAAAATCACCACAATTAACTCAAATGTATTTTAATTAATTAAATTGAACCCAAAATCCCCCAAAATTAACCCAAATTTATTTTAATTAATTAAAGTAACCTCAAATTAACCCAAATTTGCTTTAATTAACTTAAATTAACCCCACATTAACCCAAATTTTTTTAATTAACTCAAATTAACCCCAAAATCACCAAAATTAACCCAAATTGGCTTTAATTAATTAAATGAACCCCAAATGAACCCAAACTTTCTTTCATTAATTAAATGAAACCCAAAATCACCACAATTAACCCAAATTGGCTCTAATTAATGCAAATTAACCCCAAATTAACTCAAATTTGCTTTAATTAATGCAAATTAACCCCCAAATCACCAAAATTAAACAAAATTTATTTTAATTAGTTAAGTTAATCCCAAATTAACCCAAATTGGCTTTAATTAATGCAAATTAACCCCCAAATCACCAAAATTAAACAAAATTTATTTTAATTAGTTAAGTTAATCCCAAATTAACCCAAATTGGCTTTAATTAATGCAAATTAACCCCCAAATCACCAAAATTAAACAAAATTTATTTTAATTAGTTAAGTTAATCCCAAATTAACCCAAATTGGCTTTAATTAATGCAAATTAACCCCCAAATCACCAAAATTAAACAAAATTTATTTTAATTAGTTAAGTTAATCCCAAATTAACCCAAATTGGCTTTAATTAATGCAAATTAACCCCAAAATAACCCAAATTGCCTGGGTGGGCGTGGCCAAGGTCACCTGACCCTGGGCGCGTCCCGAGGCTCGGGGTGGGCGTGGCCTATGTCAGGTGACCCTGGGCGTGTCCCCAGGATCCCGGTGGGTGTGGCCTATGTCAGGTGACCCTGGGCGTGTCCCCAGGATCCCGGTGGGCGTGGCCTATGTCAGGTGACCCTGGGCGTTTCCCCAGGATCCCGGTGGGCGTGGCCTATGTCAGGTGACCCTGGGCGTGTCCCCAGGATCCCGGTGGGCGTGGCCTATGTCAGGTGACCCTGGGCGTGTCCCCAGGATCAGGATGGGCGTGGCCAAAGCCCAGGTGACCCCAAGGTGACCAGAGGATCCGGGTGGGCGTGGCCTGTGTCAGCTGACCCCGGGGTGTGTCCCCAGGATCCCGGTGGGCGTGGCCTATGTCAGGTGACCCTGGGCGTGTCGCCAGGATCCGTGTGGGTGTGGCCTATGTCAGGTGACCCTGGGCGTGTCCCCAGGATCCCGGTGGGCGTGGCCTATGTCAGGTGACCCTGTGCGTGTCGCCAGGATCCCGGTGGGTGTGGCCTATGTCAGGTGATCCTGGGCGTGTCGCCAGGATCCATGTGGGCGTGGCCTATGTCAGGTGACCCTGTGCGTGTCGCCAGGATCCCGGTGGGTGTGGCCTATGTCAGGTGATCCTGGGCGTGTCGCCAGGATCCATGTGGGCGTGGCCTATGTCAGGTGACCCTGGGCGTGTCGCCAGGATCCATGTGGGCGTGGCCTATGTCAGGTGACCCTGTGCGTGTCGCCAGGATCCCGGTGGGTGTGGCCTATGTCAGGTGATCCTGGGCGTGTCGCCAGGATCCATGTGGGCGTGGCCTATGTCAGGTGACCCTGGGCGTGTCGCCAGGATCCATGTGGGCGTGGCCTATGTCAGGTGACCCTGTGCGTGTCGCCAGGATCCCGGTGGGTGTGGCCTATGTCAGGTGATCCTGGGCGTGTCGCCAGGATCCATGTGGGCGTGGCCTATGTCAGGTGACCCTGGGCGTGTCGCCAGGATCCATGTGGGCGTGGCCTATGTCAGGTGACCCTGTGCGTGTCGCCAGGATCCCGGTGGGTGTGGCCTATGTCAGGTGATCCTGGGCGTGTCGCCAGGATCCATGTGGGCGTGGCCTATGTCAGGTGACCCTGGGCGTGTCGCCAGGATCCATGTGGGCGTGGCCTATGTCAGGTGACCCTGTGCGTGTCGCCAGGATCCCGGTGGGTGTGGCCTATGTCAGGTGATCCTGGGCGTGTCGCCAGGATCCATGTGGGCGTGGCCTATGTCAGGTGACCCTGGGCGTGTCGCCAGGATCCATGTGGGCGTGGCCTATGTCAGGTGACCCTGTGCGTGTCGCCAGGATCCCGGTGGGTGTGGCCTATGTCAGGTGATCCTGGGCGTGTCGCCAGGATCCATGTGGGCGTGGCCTATGTCAGGTGACCCTGGGCGTGTCCCCAGGATCCATGTGGGCGTGGCCTATGTCAGGTGACCCTGGGCGTGTCACCAGGATCCGTGTGGGCGTGGCCTATGTCAGGTGACCCCTGGGTGACCCCGGGATCAAAAGGGGCGTGGTCTGGCTCAGGTGACCCCGGGCGTGTCCCAAGGCTCGGGGTGGGCGTGGCCAAGCTCAGGTGACCCCTGGGTGACCCTGGGATCAAAAGGGGCGTGGCCAAAGCTCAGCTGACCCCTGGGCGTGTCCCGAGGCTCGGGGTGGGCGTGGCCAAAGCCCAACTTACCCCGGGCGTTTCCACATCCCTGGGGTGGGCGTGGCCAAAGCTCAGCTGACCCCGGGGCGTGTCCCCAGAATCGGGGTGGGTGTGGCCTCAGTCAGCTGAGCCCTGGGTGACCCCGAGATCAAAAGGGGCGTGGCCAAAGCTCAGCTGACCCCGGGGCGTGTCCCCAGGATCGGGCTGGGCGTGGCCGAGGCGCTGGGCGTGGCCGGGGCCCGGGTGATGCTCAGCTCCCGCCGGGCCCACAACGTGCAGAGAGCCGTGGAGAGGCTGCGGGGGCGGGGCCTGCAGGTGAGCACGCCCCCGGGGGCGGGGCTTGGTCCTGGGGGCGGGGCCTGTGCCGGATGGGGCGTGGTTTGTAGCAGAGGGGGCGTGGTTTGTACAGGAGGGGGCATGGTTTCTATCAGAGGGGGTGTGGTTTATACCTGGAGGGTGTGGGTTATCCCTGCGGGGGCGGGGCCTGCAGGTGAGCACGCCCCTGGGGGCAGGGCATGGCCCTGGGGGCGTGGTTTGTGCCGGAGGGGGAGTGGTTTATATTGGAGGGGGTGTGGTGTAGGGGGCGTGGTTTCTATCTGGAGGGTGTGGGTTATCCCTGAGGGGGCGGGGCCTGCAGGTGAGCACGCCCCCGGGGGCGGGGCTTAGCCCTGGGGGCGGGGCTTGTTCCGGAGGGGGCGTGGTTTGCATTGGAGGGGGTGTGGTGTAGGGGGCGTGGTTTATACCTGGAGGGTGTTGGTTATACCTGAGGGGGCGTGGCCTGTGGGTAAACCCACCATAGGGGGAGTGGCTTACACCTGAGAGGCGTGGCTTAGACCGGAGGGGCGTGGCTTACAACTGAGGGGTGTGGCTTACACCTGAGGGGTGTGGCATACACCTGAGGGGTGTGGTTTATACCTGAAGGGCGTGGTTTACACCTGAGGGGCGTGGCTTACACCTGATGGGTGTGGCTTACACCTGGTGGGTTTGGCTTACACCTGAGGAGTGTGGCTTACACCTGATGGGTGTGGCTTACACCTGAGAGGCGTGGCTTACTCCTGAGGAGTGTGGCTTACACCTGATGGGTGTGGCTTACACCTGAGAGGCGTGGCTTACTCCTGAGGGGTGTGGCTTACACCTGAGGGGCGTGGCTTACACCTGAGGGGCTTGGCTTACACCTGGTGGGTGTGGCTTACACCTGAGGGGTGTGGCTTACATCTGAGGGGGGCGGGGCTTATATCTGAGGGATGTGGCTTAACACCTGGGCACACCTTGACACACCTGTGACACACCTGTGACACACCTGGGCACACCTGTGACACACCTGTGACACACCTGGGCACACCTGTGACACACCTGTGACACACCTGTGACACACCTGGGCACACCTGGGCACACCTGTGACACACCTGGGCACACCTGTGACACACCTGTGACACACCTGTGACACTCGTGTCCCTCACCTGCCAGGCCCTGGCCGAGTTCGGCGCCATCGACATCCTGGTGTCCAACGCCGCCGTCAATCCCCACCTGGGCCCCGCCCTCGAGGCCGACGAGAGCGTCTGGGAGAAGGTGGGGCCACGCCCCGGCCACGCCCACCGGGAATTCCCGCCAAAAACCCCGGGATTTCCCGCCAAAATATCAGCATTTCCCGCCAAAAACCCCAGGATTTCCTGCCAAAATATCAGCATTTCCCGCCAAAATAGCGGGAATTCCCGCCAAAAACTCCGGGATTTCCCGCGAAAAACCCCGGGATTTCCCGCCAAAACCTCAAAATTTCCCACCAAAACAGCCAAATTTCCCGCCGAAGTCCTGGAATTTCCCGCCAAAAGATCGGGAATTCCCGCCAAAAACCCTGGGATTTCCCACCAAAATATCAGCATTTCCCGCCAAACCACCGGGAATTCCCTCCAAAATATCAGCATTTCCCGCCAAAAACCCCGGGAATTCCCGCCAAAACCCCGGGATTTCCCGCCAAAATATCAGCATTTCCCGCCAAAAACCCCGGGAATTCCCTCCAAAAAACCCTGGGATTTCCCACCAAAATATCAGCATTTCCCGCCAAAAACCCCGGGAATTCCCTCCAAAAAACCCTGGGATTTCCCACCAAAATATCAGCATTTCCCGCCAAAAACCCCGGGATTCCCCGCCAAAATATCAGCATTTCCCGCCAAAAACCCCGGGAATTCCCGCCAAAATATCAGCATTTCCCGCCAAAAACCCCGGGAACATCCTGGTGTCCAACGCCGCCGTCAATCCCCACCTGGGCCCCGCCCTCGAGGCCGACGAGAGCGTCTGGGAGAAGGTGGGGCCACGCCCCGGCCACGCCCACCGGGAATTCCCGCCAAAAACCCGGGGATTTCCCGCCAAAATATCAGCATTTCCCGCCAAAATAGTGGGAATTCCCGCCAAAAACCCCGGGAACTCCCGCCAAAATATCAGCATTTCCCGCCAAAAACCCCGGGAATTCCCTCCAAAAAACCCTGGGATTTCCCACCAAAATATCAGCATTTCCCGCCAAAATATCAGCATTTCCCGCCAAAAACCCCGGGATTTCCCGCCAAAATATCAGCATTTCCCGCCAAAATAGCGGGAATTCCCGCCAAAAACTCCGGGATTTCCCGCGAAAAACCCCGGGATTTCCCGCCAAAACCTCAAAATTTCCCGCCAAAACAGCCAAATTTCCCGCCGAAATCCTGGAATTTTCCGCCAAAAGATCGGGAATTCCCGCCAAAACCCCCGGGAATTCCCACCAAAAACCCTGGGATTTCCCACCAAAATATCAGCATTTCCCGCCAAAATATCAGCATTTCCCACCAAAAACCCCGGGATTTCCCGGCAAAATATCAGCATTTCCCGCCAAAACATTGGGAATTCCCGCCAAAACCCCCGGAAATTCCCGCCAAAAACCCTGGGATTTCCCGCCAAAATATCGGGAATTCCCGCCAAAATCACCAAAGTTTCCTGCCCAAAATCTCAAAATTTCTCACCAAACTGTCAAAATTTCCTGCCCAAAATCCTGGAATTTCTCCCCAAAACCTCAAAATTTCCCGTCAAAATCTGGGGATTTCCCGCCAAAATCCCGGAATTTCCTGCCCAGATACGGGAATTTTGTGCCAAAATCCCAGAACCTCCCACCGAAATCCTGGATTTTCTGGCCAAAATCACAGAATTTTCCACAAAAATCCCAAAAGTTCCCGCCCAAATTCCTGGAATTTCTCACCAAAACGTCAAAATTTCCTGCCAAAATCCCAGAATTTCCTGCCCAAAATCCCAAAATTTCTCACCAAAACATCAAAATTTCCTGCCAAAATCCCAAAATTTCTCACCAAAATGTCAAAATTTCCCGCCAAAAAATTGACATTTCCTCACAAAAATCCTGGAATTTCCTTTCAAAATTCCCAGAATTTCCCACCAAAATCCCAGAATTTCTCACCCAAAATATCAAAATTCCCGCCAAAATCCTGGAATTTCTGGCCAAAACCTCAAAATTTCCCGCCAAAATCTCGGGGTTTCCCACCAGAATCCCCAAATTTTTGTCGAAATTCCCAGAATTTATGGCCAAAATCTTGAAATTCCCTCCAAAATCCTGGAATTTCCTATAAAAATCCTGGAATTTCCCACTAAAATTTCCGAATTTCCTGCTAAAATCTGGAATTTCCCACAAAAATGTGAATTTTCCACCAAAATCTCAAAACTCCCACCACAATTTGACCCCATGCTCCCCCAAATTTCCCAAAATTTTTCAAATTTCTGCAAATTTCCCCAAAATTTTCCGAAATTTCCCCAATTTCTTCCCAAAATTCCCCTAAATTTCCCCAATTTTTCCAAAATTTCCCTGATTTTTCCCAAATTCCCCTAAATTTCCCCAAATTTTTCCCAAATTTTCCCAAAATTTCTCAAAATTTTCCCAAAATTTCCCAAAATGTCTCCAAATTTCCCCAATTTTTCTCAAAATGTTTCCAAATTTCCTCAAATTTTCCCAAATTTCCAAATTTTTCCTCAAATTCCTCCAAATTCCCCGAAATTCCCCAAAATTTTCCCCAATTTTTACAAATTTTGACCACAAACTCCCCAAATTTTCCATTCTCCCCCCAAATTCCCCCCTGAGGCCCCGCCCCTTTCCCACAGCCCCGCCCACAGTGCCACCACCCTCTTTTAGCCACGCCCCCTTTCCCATGATGTCACCCCGCTTGGCCACGCCCCCATTCTGCCATGTCGGGGTTTGGCCACGCCCACAGGGTTAAGCCCCGCCCCCATGACGTCACCAGGTGTTCCAGGTGAACGTGACGGCGGCGGCCATGTTGGTCCGGCTGGTGGTGCCGCACATGGAGAGGCGCGGGAGGGGTTACTGGTTTATACTGGGATCAAACTGGGATGAAACTGGGAGGGGTTCAGGGGTTACTGGTTTATACTGGGAGGGACTGGGAGGCGTTTAGGGGTGACTGGTTTATACTGGGATCAAACTGGGAGGGGTTTAGAGCTTACTGGTTTATACTGGGAGGGACTGGGAGGCGTTCAGGGGTGACTGGTTTATACTGGTTCATACTGGGATCAAACTGGGAGGGACTGGGAGCTCCATTGCCGGCAAAGGGGGCGTGGCTTGAGTTGATTGACAGCTCCCATTGCATTGGCTGCTCGGAGGGGGCGTGGCTTAGGTTGATTGGCAGCTCCCATTGCATTGGCTGCTCCGAGGGGGCGTGGCCACTGCTAAGCCCCGCCCTCTTTCACCGCAGGGGCGGGGCCATCGTGCTGATGTCATCGATCGCCGGCTACCAGCCAATGGCGGTGAGACTGGGTTATACTGGGTTATACTGGGAGGGACTGGGAGGGGTGGAGGGGTCACTGGGATGAACTGGTCTGTACTGGTCTGGGGTTTTCCCTTACTGGTTTGGACTGGTTTGTACTGGTTTGGGCTCTGGGGTCACTGGGATGAACTGGGAATGCGTTTTCCCTTACTGGTCCATACTGGTTTGGGGTTTTCCCTTACTGGTCCATACTGGTTTGGGGTTTCCCCTTACTGGTTCATACTGGTCTGGGGTTTTCCCTTACTGGTCCATACTGGTTTGGGGTTTTCCCTTACTGGTCCATACTGGTTTGGGGTTTCCCCTTACTGGTTCATACTGGTCTGGGGTTTTCCCTTACTGGTCCATACTGGTTTGGGGTTTCCCCTTACTGGTCTGTACTGGTTTGGGGTTTTCCCTTACTGGTTTATACTGGTTTGGGGTTTTCCCTTACTGGTTTGTACTGGTTTGGGGTTTTCCCTTACTGGTTTATACTGGTTTGGGGTTTTCCCTTACTGGTTTGTACTGGTTTGGGGTTTTCCCTTACTGGTCTGTACTGGTTTGGGGTTTTCCCTTACTGGTTTGGGGTTTTCCCTTACTGGTCCATACTGGTTTGTTCTGGTTTCGGCTCTGGGGTTACTGGGATGAACTGG
>NW_024505980.1:0-311 GCF_017590055.1 Onychostruthus taczanowskii | reverse complement strand
GATAAGGGAGCCACAAAAACTTCCAGGAATGAAAACTGCTCATGGTGGAATCCCGGGAAAAGGGGGAAAAAATGGGACACACAGGGAAAGAGGGAAATGATGGAATAGCGGGGAAAGGGATTCTGGGATTCTCCGCAGCCCCGGCAGCTCGGAGCAGGGAGCCCTCCCTTCCTCCAGGGGATCCAGGCAGTTGTTGGAGTTAATTAAATGTCGGGGAGCATTAGGAGCTACAAGAGCAGCGGCTCCAGAGCCGCCGGAAAACTCTGGAAATGACAGGGAGCGACAAGGAACAATATTTATTTGTTTGGTGC
>NW_024505979.1:0-312 GCF_017590055.1 Onychostruthus taczanowskii | reverse complement strand
CCAAAACCACCCCAAAACTGCCCCAAACCAGCCCAAAACCAGCCCTTAAACACCCCAAAAAAAATCCCTAAACCACGCCTAAAACACCCCAAAACTTCCCCAAAACACCCACTAGAACGTCCAAAACACTCCTCAAACTCTCCAAACCAACCCAAAACACCCAAAATTCCCCCAAAACACCCCAAAACCACCTGAAACACCTCTGGAACTCCCCAAAACCATCTCAAATCCGCCCCAAAATCGGCCCGAACCCAGCCCCTAAAAACACCCCAAATCCACCAAAACTCCCCAAATCCCCCCAAACCCCCCAAA
>NW_024505978.1:0-312 GCF_017590055.1 Onychostruthus taczanowskii | reverse complement strand
GGGTTTTTGTGGGGGATTGGGTTTGGGGTTGGATTCCTGGAGGTTTTTTGGGGTTTTTGGGGTTTGGAGAATTTTGGATTTGGGGTTTGGGATTGGGGGATTTGGGGTTGGGATTTTTGGGAGTTTTGGGGTTTTTGGGGTTCAGGATTTGGGCTTTTGGGGTTGGGATTTGGGTCTTTGAGGGGTTTGGGGTCTTTGGGGTCTTCTTGGGAGGTTCTTGGGGTTTTTTGGGGAGGGGGTCTCTGCGTGACTCAGTTTCCCCTGGGGGTTTTTTAGGGGGGGATGTTTGGGGGGGATTTTTGGGTTTTTTTT
>NW_024505977.1:0-312 GCF_017590055.1 Onychostruthus taczanowskii | reverse complement strand
TTTTGAGGGGATTTTGGGCTCCCTGATGGATTCTGCGGGTATTTTGAGGGGGTTTTGGGCTGCTTTTGAGGAGTTTTAGAGGGGATTTTGGGCTCCCTGAGGGGTTTTTGTTGGGATTATGGGCTCCCTGAGGGGATTTAGGGCTATTTTGAGGGGATTTTGGGCTCCCTGAGTGGTTTTTGGGCACTTTTGAGAAGATTTTGGTGGGATTTTGGGCTCACTGAGTGGTTTTTGGGAGTATTTTGAGGGGATTTTGGGCTCCCTGAGGGATTTTTGGACTGTTGCGAGGAGCTTTTGAGGGGATTTTGGGCT
>NW_024505976.1:0-312 GCF_017590055.1 Onychostruthus taczanowskii | reverse complement strand
TTTTTTAGGATTTTTTAAGGAATTTTTGGGGACTTTATTTGGATTTTATTTTACTGGGAATTCCAGCTCCTCCCCCTGGGAATTCGGATTTGGATCCTGGAAATTGAATTTATCCTGATTGGATCCCAGGATTTTGTCCCTGGAAAAGAAATTCCTAAAAACTGCCCGAAATTTTCCAAAATCCCAATCCCAGATTCCCCAAATTTCCAAAATCCCAAATTCCCCAATCAAATCCCAGACCCCAAAAATCCCAATCCCAAATTTGCAAAATCCCAGCTCCCAAATCCAATCCCAGATTCCCAAAAATCCCAA
>NW_024505975.1:0-312 GCF_017590055.1 Onychostruthus taczanowskii | reverse complement strand
AAAAATTATTCACATATTTGTAATGTATTGTTTAAATTTTATTTTCAGTTTTAATACAATTTAAATTTTTATTTACATCATTTTAATCTGGTATTTAATTTTTTATTTACATCGTTTGAATATAATTTTTAAATTTTCATTTACATAGTTTTAATACATTTTTAAAAATAATTTACATATTTTAATATAAGTTTTTAACTTTTATTTACAGTTTTAATACAATTTTAAAATTTTTATCTACATAGTGTTAATAAAATTTTGTAAAAATTTTATTTACATAGCTTTAATATAATTTTTAAAATTTTTATTTAC
>NW_024505974.1:0-312 GCF_017590055.1 Onychostruthus taczanowskii | reverse complement strand
ATTAAATTAAATTAAATTAAATTAATAAATATTTTTTAAATAAAATGAAATAAAGTACAAATTTAAAAATAAATTGAATTAAAATTAATTAATAATTTTTAAAATAAATGAAATAAAGTCAAAATTAAAAATAAATTAAATATATATAAAATTAAATTAAATTGAATTTAAATTAATAAATATTTTTAAATAAAATGAAGTACAAATTTAAAAATAAATTAAATATATAAATAATAATAATAAATAAATTTTAGTAAATAAATTGAATAAAATTAAAATATAATAAAATTAAGTTAAATTAAATTAAATTAA
>NW_024505973.1:0-312 GCF_017590055.1 Onychostruthus taczanowskii | reverse complement strand
TGAAAGAGGTAAATTACTATCAACTGCTCAGCACAAATCTGTGAATTTTATGGTCTAAAATAGCCCTGGAATAATTAGCATACTACATAATTTTGGAAAAATTTGGGAAGACGGAGATCTATTTAATTCAAGTGGAAAAGGGTTAGTAAATAAGTGACTTGTTTTAGAAGTCTTAGAAGCATCAAAATTATCTGCAGCGACATATGTAGTACCCATTAAAAACCACTAAATGTTAAGATCACTGAAATAAGAAGTAATAATTTAGCAGATCAGGAACATAAGATGCATCAGAAAATGGAGCTGGAAGAGTTA
>NW_024505972.1:0-312 GCF_017590055.1 Onychostruthus taczanowskii | reverse complement strand
CCTTACCCTCTGTAACTCCTGATCCTGCTCCAGACGGTACAGGAAATCACTCCTCAGATCCGCGCTGATTTGCTCCGGAGTCAGCTGCAAGTGCAAGACATCATTTGGAGGCTTTTTGACCCCGCTGCTTTTCTACATCCTCACTTCAGGATCGATCAGCCACACCAACATCGTGAGCCCAAAGATCCCTAAGGGATCCTGCATAACTCCCTGACATCAGTTATGCCTCTGAGCTCTTTTATTTCACTCATTCCAGGGTATTACACATTCATCTCCAAAGAAGTCTCTCAGAAAGACTGAGAGCACTGAAAA
>NW_024505971.1:0-312 GCF_017590055.1 Onychostruthus taczanowskii | reverse complement strand
ACGGGGATGTGGCACTTGGGGACAGGGTCTGGTGGCTCCTGGAGAGCTCTGCCCGCCTCATTTCCCAACAGGCAGAGTTTTGGGGAGGGGGGGTTTGGGGTGTCACTCACCCGAGCCCCGCACGGGGCACATCTCGGGGGTCTGGCCGATGGCCCAGCAGCGGCCCGAGTCGCAGCAGCACTGCATCCTGCTGGCCTGGCCCGCCACCTCCCCCGCGCAGCGCCCGCCCAGCAGCGCCGAGAAACACGTGCCCAGGCGCTGGTCTGCGGGGACAGGGGGACAGCGGGGACAGGGGTGGGACAGGGGGGACAG
>NW_024505970.1:0-7466 GCF_017590055.1 Onychostruthus taczanowskii | reverse complement strand
GGGACAGCCTGGGGACAGCCTGGGGACTCCGGGGACAGCCTGGGGACCCCGGGGACTCCGGGACAGCCTGGGGACAGCCAGGGGACAGCCAGGGGACAGCCTGTGACCCGCTGCCCCCCCAGAGCTGCACACGCTGTGGCAGAACGAGGAGCGCGCCGCCATCTCCTCGGGGAAGCTCAACGAGATCTGGCACCGGCGCCACGACTACTGGCTGCTGGCCGGCATCGTCCTGTATCCTTGGGAACAAACCGGGGTGTCCCCGGGGGGGGGACAGTGACACCGTGGTCAGGGTGACATGGTGAGGGTGACAGCACAGTGACAGCATGGTAAAAGGTGGCACTGGTGACACTGGTGGCTGGCTGCTGGCCGGCATCGTCCTGTATCCTTGGGAACAAACCGGGGTGTCCTCGGCGGGGGGACAGTGACACCGTGGTCAGGGTGACATGGTGATGGTGACAGCACAGTGACGGTGACAGCACAGTGACGGTGACAGCATTGTAAAGGTGACACTGGTGACACTGGTGCCTGGCCGGCATCGTCCTGTATCCTTGGGAACCAGCCGCGGTGTCACCATGGGAACTGGGGTGTCCTCGGGCTGGGGACAGTGACACCACAGTGAGGGTGACATGGTGAGGGTGACAGCACAGTGACAGCATGGTAAAGGTGACACTGGTGCCTGGCTACTGGCCGGCATCGTCCTGTATCCTTGGGAACCATCTGGGGTGTCACCATGGGAACTGGGGTGTCACTGGGGGAACTGGGGTGTTCCGGGGGGGGGGACAGTGACACCACGGTGAGGGTGACAGCACAGTGACGGTGACAGCCATGAGAGGGTGACAAAGTGAGGGTGACAGCCAGGAGAGGGTGGCATCCATGCTTGGTGTGTTGGATATGGGGACACTGGAGACAGGGAGAGGCAAACACAGTGACAGGGTGACACAGTGACACGGTGACAGTGACAGGTGACAGTGACATGGTGACAGGTGACACAGTGACACGGTGACAGGTGACACGGTGACAGGTGACACAGTGACACGGTGGCAGTGGCTCCTTAGCGCGCAGCCACGCCTCCGGGGATGTTGGGGTCAGGGAGATGTGATGATGCAGTGACAGGTGACAGGTGACACAGTGACACGGTGACAGCTGAAACGGTGACAGGTGACAGGTGATGCGGTGACACGGTGGCAGTGGCTCCTTAGCGCGCAGCCACGGCTCCGGGGATGTTGGGGTCAGGGAGATGTGATGATGCAGTGACAGGTGACACAGTGACACAGTGACACGGTGACAGGGGACACAGGTGGCACAGTGACACGGTGACATGGTGACAGGGGACGCGGTGACACGGTGGCAGTGGCTCCTTAGCGCGCAGCCACGGCTCCGGGGATGTTGGGGTCAGGGAGATGTGATGATGCAGTGACAGGTGACACAGTGACACAGTGACACGGTGACAGGTGACACAGGTGGCACAGTGACACGGTGACATGGTGACACAGTTGACACAGTGACAGGTGACACAGGTGACACAGTGACACGGTGACACAGTGACACGGTGACACAGTGACACAGTGACACGGTGACACAGTGACACAGTGACACGGTGACACAGTGACACAGTGACACGGTGACACAGTGACACAGTGACACGGTGACACAGTGACACAGTGACACGGTGACACAGTGACACAGTGACACGGTGACACAGTGACACAGTGACACGGTGACACAGTGACACAGTGACACGGTGACACAGTGACACAGTGACACGGTGACACAGTGACACAGTGACACGGTGACACAGTGACACAGTGACACGGTGACACAGTGACACAGTGACACGGTGACACAGTGACACAGTGACACGGTGACACAGTGACACAGTGACACGGTGACACAGTGACACAGTGACACGGTGACACAGTGACACAGTGACACGGTGACACAGTGACACAGTGACACGGTGACACAGTGACACAGTGACACGGTGACACAGTGACACAGTGACACGGTGACACAGTGACACAGTGACACGGTGACACAGTGACACAGTGACACGGTGACACAGTGACACAGTGACACGGTGACACAGTGACACAGTGACACGGTGACACAGTGACACAGTGACACGGTGACACAGTGACACAGTGACACGGTGACACAGTGACACAGTGACACGGTGACACAGTGACACAGTGACACGGTGACACAGTGACACAGTGACACGGTGACACAGTGACACAGTGACACGGTGACACAGTGACACAGTGACACGGTGACACAGTGACACAGTGACACGGTGACACAGTGACACAGTGACACGGTGACACAGTGACACAGTGACACGGTGACACAGTGACACAGTGACACGGTGACACAGTGACACAGTGACACGGTGACACAGTGACACAGTGACACGGTGACACAGTGACACAGTGACACGGTGACACAGTGACACAGTGACACGGTGACACAGTGACACAGTGACACGGTGACACAGTGACACAGTGACACGGTGACACAGTGACACAGTGACACGGTGACACAGTGACACAGTGACACGGTGACAGGTGACAATGACACGGTGACAGGTGACGGGGTGACACGGTGGCAGTGGCTCCTTAGCGCGCAGCCACGGCTCCGGGGATGTTGGGGTCAGGGAGATGCGATGATGCAGTGACAGGTGACAGGTGACACAGTGACAGGTGACACAGTGACACGGTGACACAGTGACACAGTGACAGGTGACACAGGTGACACAGTGACACGGGGACTGGTGACAGGTGACACAATGACACGGTGATAGGGGACACGGTGACACAGTGACAGGTGACACAGTGACACGGTGACACAGTGACACAGTGACAGGTGACACAGGTGACACAGTGACACGGGGACTGGTGACAGGTGACACAATGACACGGTGATAGGGGACACGGTGACACAGTGACAGGTGACACAGTGACACGGTGACACAGTGACACAGTGACAGGTGACACAGGTGACCCAGTGACACGGTGACTGGTGACAGGTGACACAATGACACGGTGATAGGTGACACGGTGACACAGTGACAGGTGACACAGTGACACGGTGGCAGTGGCTCCTTAGCGCGCAGCCACGGCTACGCGCGCTGGACCGACATCCAGAACGACGGCGCCTTCGGGGTCATCAACGAGCCCTTCAAGGGCGAGGCCTCCAAGGGGAACTTCCTGGAGATGAAGAACAAGTTCCTGGCGCGCCGCTTCAAGGTCAGCCCCGCCGCGGCGCCGGCTGGCACCGGGTGGCACGGGGTGGCACCGGGGTGACAGCGAGGGTGGCACCGGGGTGGCATGGGGGTGACAGCGAAGGTGGCACCGGGGTGGCACCGGGTGGCACCGGGGTGACAGCGAGGGTGGCACCGGGGTGGCATGGGGGTGACAGCGAGGGTGGCACCGGAGTGGCATGGGGGTGACAGCGAGGGTGGCACCGGGGTGGCATGGGGGTGACAGCGAGGGTGGCACCGGGGTGACAGCGAGGGTGGCACTGGGGTGGCCTGGGGGTGATAGCGAGGGTGGCACCGGGGTGGCATGGGGGTGACAGCAAGGGTGGCACTGGGGTGACAGGGTGGCACTGGGGTGGCACAGGGCTGACAGCGAGGGTGGCACTGGCATGACGGGGTGGTGGCACTGGCGTGGCAGGGATGGTGGCTCTGGGTGGCATGGGGGTGACAGGGTGGCACGAGGGTGGCACAGGGCTGACAGCGATGGTGGCACCGGGGTGACAGAGTGGCACTGGGGTGACAGTGAGGGTGGCACTGGCATGACAGGGATGGTGGCACTGGGGTGACAGGGGTGGTGGCACCGGGGTGACAGAGTAGCACTGGGGTGACAGTGAGGGTGGCATTGGCAGGCAGGGGTGGTGGCACGGGGGTGGCAGGGAGGGTGGCACTGGGGTGACAGGGATGGTGGCACTGGCGTGACAGGGAGGGTGGCACTGGGGTGGCAGGGATGGTGACACAGGGGTGACAGGGATGGTGGCACTGGGTGGCATGGGGGTGACAGTGAGGGTGGCACTGGGGTGGCAGGGGTGGTGGCACTGGGGTGGCAGTGAGGGTGACATGGGGGTGACAGGGATGGTGGCACTGGGGTGACAGGGGTGGTGGCATGGAGGTGGCAGGGGTGGTGGCACTGAGGTGGCAGTGAGGGTGACACGGGGGTGGCAGGGGTGGTGGCACGGGGGTGGCCTTGCACGAGGGGCTGGGATGAGCGGGAAGGGGGCCGGGGGTGCTGGGACACCTGGGGGGGGGCTGCAGCTGTTGGGTGACATCGGGGTTGGACACCTGGACATCTGGGTCATCCAGATGTTGATGAGGTCAGGGCTGGACCCACCAACACCTGGGCCCTCCAGCTGTTGATGGAGTCAGGATTAGACCCACAAATACCTGAACCCTCCAGATGTTGGGTTTCCCCACACCTGATCCCAAAACCACCTGAACCCTCCAGCTGTTGGTGAAGGCAGGGCTGACCCCACCAACCCCTGAACCCTCCAGCTGTTGGTGAAGGCAGGGCTGACCCCACCACCCCCGGACCCCCCTGACCCCTGCGTCCCCCGCAGCTGCTGGAGCAGGCGCTGGTGATCGAGGAGCAGCTGCGCCGCGCCGCCTACCTGAACATGACGCAGGACCCCAGCCACCCCGCCATGGCCCTGAACACGCGCTTCGCCGAGGTCGAGTGCCTGGCTGAGAGCCACCAGCACTTGTCCAAGGAGTCGCTGGCGGGCAACAAGCCGGCCAACGCCGTGCTGCACAAGGGTAAGAGGCGGCAGGGCCGGCGCGCCCGGCGCGGGCGCCCCGTGTAGCGCCCGCCTCGCTCGCTGCTCTGTACGCGCCTCCGCGCCATTAAAGAGGGGTTTGCTCCAACGCCGCCTCCCGGTGTCTCCTTGCTCTGCGTGCGCTTCCGGGGGGGCGGAGCCGCCGCGCGGGGGGCGGGGCCGCCGGCCGGCGCGGAGGAGGAAAGTCGGAGGAAGGTCGGAGTAGAGTCGGAGTAGAGTCGGAGTAGAGTCGTGGTAATGGCAGGGTCGTAGGAGAGTCGGAGTAAAGTCAGAGTAATGGCATAGCAAAGTCGGAGTAAGGTCGGAGTAAAGTCGTGGTAATGGCAGGGTCGTAGGAGAGTCGGAGCGAAGTAGGAGTAACGGCGTAGCAAAGTTGGGTAATGGCAGGGTCGTAGGAGAGTCGGAGCGAAGTCGGAGTAACGGCATAGCAAAGTGTTAGGAGAGTTGGAGTAAAGTAATAGTAAAGTTGGAGTAAAGTCAGAGTAACGGCGTAGCAAAGTCGTAGAAAAGTCGGAGTAAAGTAATAGTAAAGTCGGAGTAAAGTCAGAGCAAAGTTGGAATAAAGTCAGAGTAATGGCGTAGCAAAGTCGTAGGAAAGTCGGAATAAAGTCGGAGAAACGGCGTAACAAATTCATAGGAGAGTTGGAGTAAAGTCAGAGTAATAGCATAGCAAAGTCATAGGAAAGTCGGAGTAAAGGAATAGTAAAGTTGGAGTAAAGGCAGAGTAAAGTTGGAGTAAAGTCAGAGTAATGGCGTAGCAAAGTCGTAGGAAAGTCAGAGTAAAGTCAGAGTAATGGTATAGCAAAGTCATAGGAAAGTCGGAATAAAGTCGGAGAAACGGCGTAACAAAGTCGTAGGAGAGTTGGAGTAAAGTCAGAGTAAAGTTGGAGTAAAGTCAGAGAAATGGCGTAGCAAAGTCGTAGGAGAGTCAGAGTAAAGTAATAGTAAAGTTGGAGTAAAGTCAGAGTAATGGCGTAGCAAAGTCGGAGTAAAGTCAGAGTAATGGTGTAGCAAAGTTGGAGTAAAGTTGGAGTAAAGTCAGAGTAATGGCGTAGCAAAGTCATAGCAAAGTCGTAGTAAAGTCAGAGTAATGGCGTAGCAAAGTCGTAGGGAAGTCAGAATAATGGCGTAGCAAAGTCATAGGAAAGTCGGAGTAAAGTAATAGTAAAGTTGGAGTAAAGGCCAAGTAAAGTTGGCGTAAAGTAGTAGTAATATCACAGTAAAGTCGGGGTAAAGTCAGAGTAAAGTAGTAGTAATATCATAGTAAAGTCAGAGTAAAATAGTAATATAGTAAATCAGAGTAAAGTAGGAGTAAAGTTGGAGTAAAGGCCAAGTAATGTCATAGTAAAGTTGGAGTAATATCAGAATAAATTCAGAGTAAAGTCGGAGTAAAGTAGTAGCAATAACATAGTAAAGTCAGAGTAAAATCAGAGTAAAGTAGTAGTAATATCATATTAAGTCAGAGTAAAGTCGGAGTAAAATAGTAGTAATATCAGCGTAAAGTTGGAGTAAGGTTGAGGTAAAGTCCAGGTAAAGTCATGGTGAAGTTGGCGTAACGTTGGAGTAAAGTCATAGTAAAGTCATACTAAAATCATAGTAAAGATGGATTAAAGAAGTAGTAAAGTCATACTAAAGTTGGAGTAAAGTCGTGATAAAGTTGGAGTAAAGTCCAAGTAAAGTTATAGTAAAGTTGGAGAAAGGTCGGGGTAAAGGTGGAGTAAAGCCAGAATAAAGTTGCAGTAAGATCGGGGTAAAGTCTGAGTAAATTCGGAGTAAAGTCCACGTAGAGGCGGAATAGAGTCCGACTGAATTTGGACTAAAGTTCGAGTAAAGTCAGCGTAAAGTCCAGAGTAAAGTCCAAGTAAAGTCTGAGTAAATTCAGAGTAAACTTGGAGTAAAGTCTGCATAAAGGTGGACTAAAGTCCAAGTAAAGTGCACTCAAAGGCAGAGTAAAGTCCGAGTAAATTTGGAGTAAAGTCCGAGTAAAGCCAGCGAAAAGGCAGAATAAAGTCTGAGTAAATGGTGAGTAAAGTCCAAGTAAAGGCAGAGTGAGGTCAGCGTAAAGGCAGAGTAAAGCCCGAGTAAGCTCGGAGCGGAGAGCGTGCAGGCGGGAGGCGCGCGGGGGCGGGGGGCGTGGCTTGGCGCTGAGCTGGCTCTGCTGAGTAGCCGCGGTGTAAAGCTGGAGTAGGTCCCCGGTGCCGCCCTGTGTGTAACTCTGGAGTAGTTTACACCTTGAGCCCTCCTCCCCCCTCCCTCCCTCCCTCCTCGCCTGGGGGTGTTTTGGCAGAGTATCCCCGGAGTATCCCCGGAGTATCCCTGCAGTGCATGCTGGGAGTAAGGCTGGAGTAGCGCCGGTGTTTGCATGGCTGGAGCATCCTGGTGTAAGCCCGGAGTATCCCCAGTGTAAGCCCAGAGTATCCCCGGTGTAAGCCCGGAGTATCCCCGGTGTAAGCCTGGAGTATCCCCGGTGTAATTAATGAGTAAAGCCAGGAGGACTCTGGGGGGATGGGCTGAGTAAACCCGGAGTATCCCTGGTGTATTTAACGGCAGGAGTATCCCCGGAGTAACTCCAGAGCAGGCCCGGAGTCACCTCCGGCGTGTCCGAGGAGTAGCCATGGAGTGACCCTGGTGTAACCCTGGAGTAACCCTGGAGTATCTCC
>NW_024505969.1:0-312 GCF_017590055.1 Onychostruthus taczanowskii | reverse complement strand
GAATTTTGGGGGGGATGGAGAATTTTGGGGGGGAAAATGGAGAATTTTGGGGGGAAAACTGAAGAATTTTGGGGGGTTCCGTTGCTCCTGGAGACCCCGTGGATTTTGGGGGCTCCCCACACTGACCCCCCCCCAACAGCAGAGCCCCCCTTGGGGGTCCCCGGGGGTCCCGGGCCGGGGGGGCGGGGCCAGGCCGAGCCCCCCGCCCCCGCCAAGAGCGCGGCGCAGCTGAAGAAGGAGGAGAAGAAACGGCAGAAAATGGAGAAATTCCAGCAGAAACAGGAGAAAAACCGGCAGCTGCAGGTGGGGAGG
>NW_024505968.1:0-312 GCF_017590055.1 Onychostruthus taczanowskii | reverse complement strand
AAAAAAAAATTAAAAATAATAAAGTTAAGATTGGATACTGGGCTAAAACATTCATCAGTCCAGGTGGTTGTTCCTGCATTCTGGAAGGCCGAGCTGAAATTAAGGGAGATTTCCTGGTGGAATTCTGTACAATTCCTGTTTGTGGGTAGGTGGAATAATGAAGAGATTTGGTTAGCTGCTTGTTTCTCTGTGACACAATGTTGAAATTGGAACGGGAAAGTGACACTGAGGAGCAGAAGGTCCTTTGGAGGCTGTGCTGGGCAGGCAGGAGCTGCCCTCGCTGAGCAGCTGGAAACAAACAGCTGGAAACAA
>NW_024505967.1:0-313 GCF_017590055.1 Onychostruthus taczanowskii | reverse complement strand
AGTGTCCCCAGTGTCCCCAACCCCCCCGTGTCCCCGCTGTCCCCAGGAACCTGGAGGCCAAGCTCCGGGGGTTCCTGGCCCGGCCCAGCTCGTGGCCCAGCGTGGAGGCGATGACACGCGTGTTCCGCTGCTTCCACACGCCTGTCACCGGTGGGACACCGGGGACACTGAGGGGACACTGAGGGGATTGGGGACACTGAGGGGACTGGGGACAGCGGGGAGACTGGGGACACTGAGGGGACTGGGGACACCGGGGGGATTTGGGACATAGGGGACACTGGGGGGGTTGGGGACAGCGGGGACACTGAGGGGA
>NW_024505966.1:0-313 GCF_017590055.1 Onychostruthus taczanowskii | reverse complement strand
CCCAGTGTCCCCATTGTCCCAAATCCCCCCAATCCCCCCGCTGCCCCCGCTGTCCCCAACGCCGCCGTGCCCCCGCAGCCGTTCGCGGAGATCGCGCGGCTGGCCCCGGTGCAGGAGGGCTCGGTGGTGCGGGCGATCCAGCGGCTGGAGGAGCTGCTGCGGGAGCTGCGCCAGGCCGCGCGCGCCGTGGGCGACCCCGCCATGGCCGCCAAGATGGAGGCGGCCGCCGCCGCCATCAAGCGCGACATCGTCTTCGCCGCCAGCCTCTACACGCAATAAAGGGACACCGGGGGGGGACACCGGGGGGGGGGGG
>NW_024505965.1:0-313 GCF_017590055.1 Onychostruthus taczanowskii | reverse complement strand
TCCAGGATGTCCCGGGTGGTCCCGGGGGTTCCAGGATGTCCCTGGTGGCCCTGGGGGGGTTTCAGTGGGGCTGGGGCCAGACCCGGAGGGTCCCGGGGGATCCTGGGGGGTCCCGAACAATCCCGGGGGTCCTGGGGGGTCGCGGGGGGGGTTTCAGTGGGACTGGGGCTGCGCCCGAGGGGTCCCAGAGGATCCTGGAGAGTCCCGGGGGTCCCGGTGAGTCCCGGGGGTCCCGGTGGATCCTGGACGGTCCAGGGGGTCCCGGGAGGTTCTGGGGGATCCTGGAGGGTCCCGGGGGTCTCAGCGGCGCTGC
>NW_024505964.1:0-313 GCF_017590055.1 Onychostruthus taczanowskii | reverse complement strand
GGAGGCGGAGCTGCCAATGCGGATGAAGGACACAATGGGTGTCTGTGCCTGAAAGATGAGTTTGTTACTGTAACTCTTTATTTGGGCCTGCTTTCCTGACTTCTCCACCTCTTTCCAGCTCCTTTGGATTTGGCTGAGGGCGTAGAGCGGGAACTCGATGTGTGAAGTGCTCGGGTTGGGCAGCAGCAGAGGCAGCGCCAGTTGGCAGAACGCCAGCTTGGTTGCCAGGGTCTGTCTCAGGAAGTCATCAGCACAGTGGAAAATGGCCATCTGCAGGTCCATGGGGTGCACATGGTCGTCCCTGCTGGCACGT
>NW_024505963.1:0-313 GCF_017590055.1 Onychostruthus taczanowskii | reverse complement strand
GGCGGCGGCGGCGGCGGCGGCGGGGGGCCGGGGAGCCGGGGGGGGCCCTCGGCAGGGTCCCCCCCCCGGGGCTCAGCGGCTCTACAAGCAATCCATGGCCCAGCGCGCCCGCACCATGGCCCTGTACAACCCCATCCCGGTGCGCCAGAACTGCCTCACCGTCAACCGCTCGCTCTTCCTCTTCAGCGAGGACAACGTGGTGAGGAAATACGCCAAAAAGATCACCGAATGGCCATATCCTTCCTTCCCGGGTGGGGGGCGCGACCCCCGAGCCGGGCACCTCTCGGGATGAGGGGGGGGGGCTGCTTGTGGT
>NW_024505962.1:0-313 GCF_017590055.1 Onychostruthus taczanowskii | reverse complement strand
AATTTTAACATTTTAACACCAAAACAAGAGGTGGGGAGCGATGCTGTGGATCTCCTGAGCCGCTCAGGCTCTGTGGCTGTGCCAGCTCAGAGGCACAGGGACCTGGGCTGCTCCAGATTTCCTGATAAAACACATCATTCTTGCTTTTCCTCTAGGTTAATTTATTTCCTCAGCAGTCCACAAATTCCTGATTGATCATAAGAGCTGCCCCTAAAACTAAAGCAAGGCAGGAAATCTTTAATTGCTCTTAGTGCATACCAAGGCTGTTAGCAGCATTTCTATTCCCACATATCTTTCATATCAGCCCAAGGCA
>NW_024505961.1:0-313 GCF_017590055.1 Onychostruthus taczanowskii | reverse complement strand
GCCATGGTTGGGTTTGGTTGGGCCATGACCCCAAATCTCCTCCTGAGCGTCCAAAATTGAGGATTTCAAGGGTTTTCCCCATTTATTTCCGAAATATTGAGATTTCCAGGAGCCACTTTTAGGCCTTTTTGACCCAATCCCAACCCCAGAATCTCCCCCGGCTTGGTGGCAGCTCCAGAACCATCCAGGTGGTCCCCAACTTCCTAATGTCATGGAAAATCAGAATTCTGGTAAAATTTGGGAGGTTCTTCTCCATCAACTCCATTCCCACTTCCAGAACATTGAATTTTGGGTGATTTTTAGGCTTTTTTGA
>NW_024505960.1:0-313 GCF_017590055.1 Onychostruthus taczanowskii | reverse complement strand
GTGGGGGCGCGACCCCCGGTGCCTCCCAGGGAGCGAGACGGGGCCGGTGCGGGGCTCCCGTCCCGGTGCGGCTCCGCGGTGCGCGGGGGCTCCCGGTTCTGCCTCGGTGCGGAGCGGATCCGAGCCCCGGGACGCCGGGGGGCTCGGAGCGGGAGCGCGGGGGACGGGGCCGCCGGTGCCACGGGGCTTTGGCGTGCCCGGCACCGCCGGGACGGGCGGGACCGCGGCCCCGGAGCGCGGCCGGGGGGGCTCCGGGGGCGAAACCCGCGGGGACACCGGCTCCGGGGGCGCCTCGTTCCGGGGGGGCTCGGAG
>NW_024505959.1:8593-12076 GCF_017590055.1 Onychostruthus taczanowskii | reverse complement strand
TGGTTGCCTGCTAAGGAGGAGATTTGTCGCATGCCCTCAGAGGGGTTCCATGGGGACTTTCCAAGAGTCTCCAGGCTGTTCAAGAGCTGGAATGTCACAGGCAGAGACAGGGGCTCCATGGACACCTCCCAGGGGTTTCTGGGGATGGTAAGGAGCCCTGTGCTCAGAGGCATTCACAACCATTCCATGGTGACATCCCAGGGCTGTAAAGGCACTGATCTGTCACAGGCACTCACGGGGGTTCCATGGTGACATCCCAGGAGTCCCCAGGCTGCCAAAGAGCCGGGATGTGACAGACACTCCCAGGGGTTCCTGTCATGGGCAGAGTGGAAGCTTCAGGCAAAAGCTTTATTTCATTATTGGAGAAACTCCGGCTGAGTCATGAGATGGAAAAACGACACCCAACAGCCACCATGGATCCTCAAAACCCTCCCAGGGGTTTCTGGGGATGGTAAGGAGCCCTGTGCTCAGAGGCATTCACAACCATTCCATGGTGACATCCCAGGGCTGTAAAGGCACTGATCTGTCACAGGCACTCACGGGGGTTCCATGGTGACATCCCAGGAGTCCCCAGGCTGCCAAAGAGCCGGGATGTGACAGACACTCCCAGGGGTTCCTGTCATGGGCAGAGTGGAAGCTTCAGGCAAAAGCTTTATTTCATTATTGGAGAAACTCCGGCTGAGTCATGAGATGGAAAAACGACACCCAACAGCCACCATGGATCCTCAAAACCCTGCAGGACCCCATGACTTCTAAAATTCTTTCTAAGAGAGGAGACTGTGAGCAGCTGGATCCCATCCCAGCCCCAGATTTTTTCAAAAGTGTAAAGGTTGGACAGGTGGAATTGAACCTTAATGCAATTTGTCCCACATGATTAAGGATGGACTAACAGATAAATTTCTTTAAATACATCTCTGATTGATTTTGATGATGATTAGATGGAAGGATCTTAACCAGATTTATTTACTCCACAGTACAGGACCTATAACATTTATTAGAATATAGTGCTCTAGGAAGCAATTTGGAAGTGAACAGGGCCTGGCTGGAGTTGTTGGAGCCCACTGCAGGCAGAGCCTCCTGCTCCAGCAGGAACTGCCTTTCCTGTGCCAGGAGCAGGGCAGGTCCCGCTGCAGGAAAAGCCCCAGGCCAGCCCCAGCACAGGGAAGGCCTCGGGCACAAGGGCAGAGTGCCGTGCTGGGAGCTGTGCCAGGCAGAGCCTGAGGCACCAAAGGCACCTTGGCAGCAGTAGCTGCTTGCAGGGCATGGCCAGAAGCCTCCCTTGGCAGCCTGGCCTGGTGGCCACCACTGCAGAGCTGCTGCCCCAGGGCTCATTTCTGCCTGGGCTCTGAAAAGCCATTTCTGCTCCAGGAGCCTGCCTGGGAAGCCATTGGCCCCAGCACCTTGGGGACAAGATCTTCATGACAAAACTCTTTATGCCAGCAGAGACAAGGCAGGGGCAGAGGAAAGGGCAGAGCCAGGCCCAGGGGACAGGGCTGCCATGGTGATGGCTGTGAGGTCACTGCCCCTGCAGCAGCCTGGCTGCCCTCAGCAGACATTCTGGCCAGAAGCATTGTGAGGGCACCCAGCACATCAGGGAACCCACACAACAGGAATTCTGTCCTTGGGGATGAGGGGGTTTCAGTGGGTCAGGTTGCACAAAGCTCCTGCTCTTGGACAATTCCTGGGGTGGGGAATCCACTTCTCTGGAAGAACACAGTTGCAGTTTTCTGCCACTCTCCTAATTGTAAAATATTTTCTTCTTCTAACAAATGTAAATCCACCCTTATTCAGTTCAGAGATATTGACCCTTCTTCTGTCACTGCAAGATTTGGGAGAAAATAACTTTGATCACTATTTTTCCATTTTCACAGACTTTGGAGAGGACCCAAAAATCTCCCACGATGGGATTTGGAGGCCTCATCACATAACCAGCAGGAGGAGGCATCAGACTCTGGGCTCAGTGGTGTGGAGAATGAGTGCAGAACAGGAGTAGCCTGGGAGGGATTGAAGGGTGGTTTCAGAGACACTGGAGCTTTTCTTCATAGAGGATATAAGCATGAGAAGGCAATAATCGTACCAAGGGCAGCTGGGGAGGCTCAGACTGAACACCAGGAGAAAGGAATTTCCCTCCCAGGGCAGGGCTGTGGTGCAACACATCCCCCAGAAGGAGCCAGGAGCAGCCCAAGGCTTTGTGTGGGCAGGCAGAGGCAGGCAGGAGGCAGAGCTGTCAGCAAAGGGGCCAGCCAGGTGGGGCAGCCGGGGGATGATGACAGCCTGCAGGGACAGAGGTACAGGTTTGCTCAGCATCAGAGACACCTCTCCCTTGCTTGTCCCCAGCTGTCATCACTGCCTCCAGTGTTTTGCTCTAACTGGAACCTGGGGACACTTTCACATGAATTGTGTCCTTGAGTGCGACCCATTTAAAGTTAAAGAAAGTTTGGACTCGGAGTCAGATTTTGAGTTTTTGAGAAGTTTTTTGAGCACACTCTGAGGGACTGAGTCTTATGCAAAGAGCACCAAAGCCCCAGAGGGTCATTAAAGTCCTGGTGCTGTGTCTGTGCTGCTGAGCTGGGCTGGCCTCCTGGCCCAGAGGCAGCTCCTGGCAAGGGCAGCGCTGCAGAGAGACAGCTCTGGCCAGGAGCAGCTCCTGTGCACAGCCCAGCAGGGCTGGGGCACTGCCAGGGCAGCTCAGGGACATGAGCAGGGCACAGACAGAGCTCACAGGGGCTCAGCCCTGGCAGGGGCTGGGGGATGTCCCAGAGGGGGCTGTGTCACAGCGGCACCTCTGTGGCTGTGTCATAGAGGCACAGAGCAGCTGTGATGTCAGAAAGCGGCTGTGTGAGGTCACAGGTTGGGCTGTGTGACGTCACAGAGTTTGTTGTGTGAGGTCATTGAGCAGCTACAGCATCATAGAGGGGACTGTGTGATATCACAGAGCAGGCTGTGACATCATGGCATGGCTCTATGGCAACATAGAGCAGGCTGTGAGGTTAAAGTCTGTGCTGTGACACTACAGAATGACAGTATGACATCACAGAGGGGGTTTTGTGACATCACTGATGGGCCTGTGACATCAAAGAGGGGCTGTGACATCATAGAGTAGGGTATGAGGCCATAGAGCAGATCGTGCCATCGTAGAGGGAGGCTCTGTGACACCAGGGAGCGGGTTGTGACATCACTGAGTGGCTGTGTAACATTTTAGAGCAGGCTGTGACATCACAGAACAGACTGTAGCATCACATGGTCACTTTGTGACATCACAGTGCAGATGCATGACACTACAGGGTGACGTGCCAGAGTTGGCTCTGTGACATTACAATGGGTGTGTGTGATGTCACAGAGTGGGTTCTGACATCACAGAGACTTTGTGACATCACAGGGTGTCTATGTGGCATAACAGACATGGCTGTGTGACATCACAGGGGCTGTGTGACATCACAGGGGGTCTGTGTGACATCACAGGGGCTGTGTGACATCACAGGG
>NW_024505959.1:6215-8337 GCF_017590055.1 Onychostruthus taczanowskii | reverse complement strand
GGCATTGCCCATCCCCACATGCCAGTGCCCATCCCGGGAAGAGCCCTGAGCAAGGAGGGAGGGAGAGGATCTGCCTTGCCAGGGGCTGGGGCTCAGGCCTTGGCCCTTTGCCTTCCTGAAACACATCCAGGTTTGCTCAGCATCAGAGACACCTCTCCCTTGCTTGTCCCCAGCTGTCATCACTGCCTCCAGTGTTTTGCTCTAACTGGAACCTGGGGACACTTTCACATGAATTGTGTCCTTGAGTGCGACCCATTTAAAGTTAAAGAAAGTTTGGACTCGGAGTCAGATTTTGAGTTTTTGAGAAGTTTTTTGAGCACACTCTGAGGGACTGAGTCTTATGCAAAGAGCACCAAAGCCCCAGAGGGTCATTAAAGTCCTGGTGCTGTGTCTGTGCTGCTGAGCTGGGCTGGCCTCCTGGCCCAGAGGCAGCTCCTGGCAAGGGCAGCGCTGCAGAGAGACAGCTCTGGCCAGGAGCAGCTCCTGGGCACAGCCCAGCAGGGCTGGGGCACTGCCAGGGCAGCTCAGGGACACGAGCAGGGCACAGACAGAGCTCACAGGGGCTCAGCCCTGGCAGGGGCTGGGGGATGTCCCAGAGGGGGCTGTGTCACAGCGGCACCTCTGTGGCTGTGTCATAGAGGCACAGAGCAGCTGTGATGTCAGAAAGCGGCTGTGTGAGGTCACAGGTTTGGCTGTGTGACGTCACAGAGTTTGTTGTGTGAGGTCATTGAGCAGCTACAGCATCATAGAGGGGACTGTGTGATATCACAGAGCAGGCTGTGACATCATGGCATGGCTGTATGGCAACATAGAGCAGGCTGTGAGGTCAAAGTCTGTGCTGTGACACTACAGAATGACAGTATGACATCACAGAGGGGGTTTTGTGACATCACTGACGGGCCTGTGACATCAAAGAGGGGGCTGTGACATCATAGAGGCCATAGAGCAGATCCTGCCATCATAGAGGGAGGCTCTGTGACACCAGGGAGCGGGTTGTGACATCACTGAGTGGCTGTGTAACATTTTAGAGAAGGCTGTGACATCACAGAACAGACTGTAGCATCACATGGTCACTTTGTGACATCACAGTCTTCTGTGACATCACAGTGCAGATGCATGACACTACAGGGTGACGTGCCAGAGTTGGCTCTGTGACATTACAATGGGTGTGTGTGATGTCACAGAGTGGGCTCTGACATCACAGAGACTTTGTGACATTACAGGGTGTCTATGTGGCATAACAGACATGGCTGTGTGACATCACAGGGGCTGTGTGACATCACAGGGGCTGTGTGACATCACAGGGCTGTGTGAGGTCACTGGGGAGGTCACTCTGCCCCAGCCCCCCTCACAGTTCCCCCAGAGCAGTCCAACGCTGCTCGTGCACAGTGGGGTCCCCTGTCCCCCCGGGTCCCCCCGCCCCCAGCGCCGCAGCCTCCCCCAGAGGATGTTCCACGGGATCGACCCCAGAGCCTGACACGGGGACGGGGGGCCGGGGCCCTGGGGGTGGGACAGGGGGACAGGGACCCCCTGGCAGCATCCCCGTGTCCCCCAGGGCCAGAGCCTGGGCCAGGGCTCCTTCACCCTGTTACGAACGAGGGCTTGAGAGCACTGAAAAAATCCCCAGCAAGGGATCAGCAAAAACCAGATTTAATATTAAAGGACAGCACCACAAAGTTCCTTGGCAAGAGTCACTCTGCTCCTGACTGGACACTTCAGGCACACCAGGGAAACAAAACAACAACAAAACCAAACAATGTCCAGGCAATCAAACCAGAAATGAACCGAGAACTGGGGATTTCCTTCCTATGGAAAGAAACTGTCCTTGTCCAGGTGCCCATGAAATTTGGGCTCCACTTCTAACAATCCCTATTCTGACAGACTGGAGGAGAATGTTGGCTCAAAACATTTCATGTGTGGGGAAGGTCCAGCCTTGCCCTGCCCTGGAAGCCCAGCACTGCCCTGCCCTGGAAGCCCAATCCCCCCAGAGCCTCTATCCCAGCCCAGCAGTGTCTGCCAGTCCCTGGCACAGCACAGGCAATGCTCCACAGCCACCTCTGGAGCCCCAGCCCAGCTCCTGAGTCACCAAATGAGCCCAAGTCCCACCTGGGGGAAGGGCCCA